>NC_083405.1:141548749-141731249 GCF_020745735.1 Hemiscyllium ocellatum | reverse complement strand
GCGAGGTCTTGCACTTTGGAAAAAAAGAATAAAAGCATAGACTACTTTCTAAACGGTGAGAAAATTAGTAAAGCCAAAGTATGAAGGGATCTGGGAGTGCTAGTCGAGGATTCTCTAAAGGTAAACATGGAAGTTGAGTCCGTGATTAAGAAAGCGAATGCAATGTTGTCATTTATCTCGAGGGTTGGAATATAAAAGCACCGTTGTGCTACTGAGACTTTATAAAGCTCTGGTTAGGCCCCATTTGGAGTATTGTGTCCAGTTTTGGTCCCCACACCTCAGGAAGGACATACTGGCACTGGAACGTGTCCAGCGGAGATTCACACGGATGATCCCTGGAATGGTTGGTCTAACATACGATGAATGGCTGACAATCCTGGGATTGTATTCATTAAAGTTTAGAAGGTTGAGGGGAGATCTAATAGAAACTTACAAGATAATGCATGGTTTGGAAAGGGTGGACGCTGGGAAGGTGTTTCCGTTAGGCGAGGAGACTAGGACCCGTGGACACAGCCTTAGAATTAGAGGGGGTCAATTTAGAATGGAAATGCGGAGACATTTCTTCAGCCCGAGGGTGGTGGGCCTGTGGGATTCATTGCCGCAGAGTGCAGTGGAGGCTGGGACATGAGATGTCTTCAAGGCAGACATTGATAAATTCTTGATCTCGCAAGAAATTAAGGGCTACGGGGAGAGTACGGGTAAGGGGAGTTGAAATGCCCATCAGCCATGACTAAGTGGCGGAGTGGACTCGATGGACCGAATGGCCTAATTCTTATGGTTTTATGGTCTTTCGCTCTCTACCCCTGTCTCCACACACACACTCTCTCTCCATCCCTGTCTCCACACACTCTCTCCATCTCCTCCTGCTGTCTGTCTCTGCGTGTGCTCAGTGTTGAAGGTGAAGGGTTACTCACGGATTTGAGCAGTGCGTCAGATTGTTTGATTTGTTCCTCACATGTGTTGGATTCTTGCTGAATCCTCAGGATAATCCTCTGGAATCGCTCCAGCCTGGAAACAACAAGGCAGGCCATCAGAACCAAATAATCATTGCTGGCTGGGTTCCCAGGTGAACACAACCAGCCCTCAGTAATGGCTGCACCAGAGTCACCTGTGGCCTGGGGTCAAAGGGCACCACTGAACCAGATAGACGATACCTGGCACTTTCATCATGATCATTAGATTCTTAAATGTATGTGCTGGAGCGAGATTTGAACCTGGGGCCCCAGAACATTTGCTGAGGTTCTGGACAATAGTACAGTGATAATTTAAAATCTGATTGAAGATTTGTAGCTCGGGTATCCGTTGTTGTGGTTCTGCTCGCCGAGCTGGAAGTTTTTGCTGCAAATGTTTCGTTCCCTGGCTAGGGAACATCATCAGTGCTATTGGAGCCCTGATGGTGTTCCCTAGCCAGGGAACGAAACGTTTGCAGCAAAAACTTCCAGCTCGGCGAGCAGAACCACAACTACAGTGATAATGTCGTGAGGCTGTCACTTCCATACCAAGCCTGACTGACACAGAACGATGGGGAAAGAGTGGGCCAGTACGATTAATACAGGGCTATAGGGAGGGCATGGGGAAATGGGGTTAGTTTGGGGATTGATACAGGGCTCTGCGGAGAGAGTGGGGCAGTAGGATTAGTTTGGGGATTGATACAGGGCTATGGGGATAGAGTGGGGCAGTGGGATTAACTTGGGATTGATACAAGGCTATGGGAAGAGAGTGGGGCAGTGGGATGAGTTGGGGGATTGACACAGGGCTATGGGGAGAGAGTGGGGCAGTGGGATTAGTTTGGGGATTGATACAGGGCTATGGGGAGGGAGTGGGGCAGTGGGATTAGTTTGGGGATTGATACAGGGCTATGGGGAGAGAGCGGGGCAGTGGGATTAGTTTGGGGATTGATACAGGGCTATGGGGAGGGAGTGGGGCAGTGGGATTAGTTTGGGGATTGATACAGGGCTGTGGGGAGAGAGTGGGGCAGTGGGGTTAGTTTGGGGATTGATACAGGGCTATGGGGAGAGAGTGGGGCAGTGGGATTAGTTTGGGATTCTGTTTGAAAGGAGACAGGAGACCAGCTGCCGTGAACAGATTGTGATGTTCTGTGATATCCTCAAAGCAACCAGAAAGCAATTTTCCGACAGGGCTGAGTGAGTTGCTGAGAAGGTGAACCCTGCCTGTGGCCTATATTCAGAGAGATATCAAAACCATGTGATCTTAAACTATGTTTGCAACTCTCCGGGGGAGCCGGGGAAGAACCAACCTCTCAAACTCGCTGCGGAGAACTCTTTCCCGCTCCAGAATAGCAACATGTAGCTTTCCCCACTCCTTTTCCACGTCGATCGGGTGATAACCTGCAGGTACCTTGAGGTGACCCTCCTGCACAGCACCCTGCAACACACACACAGAGTTACACACCCTGTGACACACACACACACACACACACACACACACACACACACACACACACACACACACACACACACACACACACACACACACACAGTGACAGGCAGGTGGAGTGAGATGAAATGGAGATGTACCTCCAGAGATTTGAAGACAGCCTTGCTGTGTTGTTTCTCAGTCTCTCGGACGGGGAGGTCGGATTCTTTAAACTTCAGGAACTGTCTCCACAGCACCTTAAAAAATCACAGCCAGGTCAGATATTACAGCATCAGCATCAGTGTTCATATACTCTCCCCGGGATCGGGAATGGGACAGGAACAGGGTCCGGGATCGGGGACGGTGACAGGGACCGGGATCGGGAATGGGACAGGAACAGGGCCCGGGATCGGGAATGGGACAGGAACAGGGTCCGGGATCGGGGACGGGGACAGGGACCGGGATCGGGGACGGTGACAGGGACCGGGATCGGGAATGGGACAGTAACAGGAACCGGGATCGGGAATGGGACAGGAACAGGGTCCGGGATCGGGGACGGGGACAGGGACCGGGATCGGGGACGGTGACAGGGACCGGGATCGGGAATGGGACAGTAACAGGAACCGGGATCGGGAATGGGACAGGAACAGGGTCCGGGATCGGGGACGGGGACAGGGACCGGGATCGGGAATGGGACAGTAACAGGAACCGGGATCGGGAATGGGACAGGAACAGGGCCCGGGATCGGGGACGGGGACAGGGACCGGGATCGGGAATGGGACAGTAACAGGAACCGGGATCGGGAATGGGACAGGGACAGGGACCGGGATCGGGGACGGGGACAGGGACCGGGATCGGGATCGGGGACAGGGACCGGGATCGGGATCGGGGACGGGGACCGGGATCGGGATCGGGGACGGGGACCGGGATCGGGATCGGGGACGGGGACAGTAACAGGGACCGGGATCGGGATCGGGGACAGGGACCGGGATCGGGATCGGGGACAGGGACCGGGATCGGGATCGGGGACAGGAACAGGGACCGGGATCGGGGACGGGGACAGGGACCGGGACCGGGATCGGGGACAGGGACCGGGATCGGGATCGGGGACAGGGACAGGGACCGGGATCGGGGACAGGGACCGGGATCGGGATAAGGGACGGGGACAGGGACAGGGATCGGGATCGGGGACGGGGACCGGGATCGGGATCGGGGACAGGAACAGGGACCGGGATCGGGGACGGGGACCGGGATCGGGATCGGGGACAGGAACAGGGACCGGGATCGGGATCGGGGACAGGGACAGGGACCGGGATCGGGATCGGGGACAGGGACCGGGATCGGGATCGGGGACGGGGACCGGGATCGGGATCGGGGACAGGAACAGGGACCGGGATCGGGATCGGGGACAGGGACAGGGACCGGGATAAGGGACGGGGACAGGGACCGGGACCGGGATCGGGGACAGGGACCGGGATCGGGATCGGGGACAGGGACAGGGACCGGGATCGGGATCGGGGACAGGGACCGGGATCGGGATCGGGGACGGGGACCGGGATCGGGATCGGGGACAGGAACAGGGACCGGGATCGGGATCGGGGACAGGGACAGGGACCGGGATCGGGGACAGGGACAGGGACCGGGATCGGGGACAGGGACAGGGACCGGGATCGGGATCGGGGACAGGGACAGGGACCGGGATCGGGGACAGGGACCGGGATCGGGATAAGGGATCGGGATCGGGGACGGGGACCGGGATCGGGATAAGGGACGGGGACAGGGACCGGGACCGGGATCGGGGACAGGGATCGGGATCGGGGACAGGGATCGGGATCGGGATCGGGGACGGGGACCGGGATCGGGGACGGGATGAGTTTGGGATGTGAAGTGGCTGCTCACCTCCATCTCCTCGTAGGTTCCCGGGAATTTCCTTTCCTCAAAGATGGTGATGTGATGGCGAATCCACTGGATCAGCAGCGTCACCATCTCGTAATATTCCTGCCATCGCATCTCGATCTCCTACAGAGACAACATAGAGACCTCCGTGACTGCACCTCTCCAGCGTCACTCCCCCGGTGACCAGACCCATACAGGGGTACACACAAGACAGGGCAGCGTGACCCTGGGGGGCAGACTGTCACCCTGGGGGACAGGGAGAGAGGGAACAGGAGAAGGGTGACCTTGGGTGGAGTGCGGAGTGAGGATGGAGCTCAGGTACAGAGGGAGAGAGAGGGAGCAGCGACTGTCGGGGAGTAAGAGAGAGAGAAAGGGAGAAGGACAGGTAGGTGCAGAGGGAGACGGAGAGGGAGATGAGTGATCCTGGGGAGAGGGAGTAGAGGGGGTGGAGCAAGGGGAGTCCAGTCTGTCCAGACTGTGATCTGCAGAAGCTATGTTCAGCTGCAGGTCCTCCTTTATCACACGGAGGGGCTGGAGCTGTGGATGGACTCACTGTGGACTGTCCACGAGGTTGAGAATGGTCATGGATAACATGTTTAGTGAGCTGGTCACACCACACATCAGGGCTACACAGGCAGAACAATACTGGGGTGACCACCAGGAAAACTAATCGGCTTAGACGGGTGGTGCAGGAGTCCCCTTACACAGGTACGCTGTGGTGAAAACTCAGACTGACCACTGTGCATCCTGCTGGGCTGCGGCCTCTCGGGTCAGTGTCCCCATCAGCAGCGGTGTGCTACAGCAGCTAGGCTTCATCTGCTGGAGTAATGGGGAACACTAGAGTCAACAGCACAGATCGACGTTCCTGTGGCTCCAAGGGAGTGTCTCGGGTGATGTGTTCCCTCCCGGTGACTAGGCACAGGATATTGTTAAAGGGGGGAGAGTGAACAGTCAGAGGTTGTGGTCCACATTAACTGCCTTAAAAATGGGGCCAGTCTCACGGTATGGAGTGTTGGGGCTCCCGACGCTGTGTGCTCTAGCTCAGCTGCATCCTCCCCCACCCCCCACCACCACTCTCTCCCCCCACGCCCCACCTCTCTCTCTCTCTCCCTCCTCCCCCCCACCTCTCTCTCTCTCTCCCTCCACCCCACCTCTCTCTCTCTCTCTCTCTCTCTCTCCCCCTCCCCCCACCACCCCTCTCTCTCTCTCTCTCTCCCTCCTCCCCCCACCTCTCTCTCTCTCTCTCCCTCCCCCCCCACCTCTCTCTCTCTCTCTCTCTCTACCCCTCCCCCCACCACCCCTCTCTCTCTCTCTCTCCCTCCCCCCCCCCCCCCACCTCTCTCTCTCTCCCCCCCCCCGCTCTCTCTCTCTCTCTCCCCCCCTCCTCCCCCCACCTCTCTCTCCCTCTCTCTCTGTCCCCCCACCCCCCACTTTCCTTGTCGGTCTTTATCCTTCTTTCTCACTGGGGGGTGGGGGAGGTGTTGGAGGGACTTCAGCACCAGCCGTGATGATGATGGGATCGGGGACTCCTGGTTTCAGTAGGCCCAAAGCCTGAACTCAGAGCTTGGTACGCGAAGTGGGGCTGCAGTAGCACATAGAACATTCCAGCACAGTACAGGCCCTTCGGCCCTTGATGTTGCTCTGACCTGTGAAACCAATCTGAAGCCCCTCCCACCGACACTACTCCAATCTCATCCACAAGCTGAGCTAATGGCCCTGAAAGTTGGCACCTCCACCACATGGAGGCCCGCAGTGGGAATGTGGGTCACAGAGGCAAGGTACAACGCAGTGTGGGGGGTGGGGTACAGAGCGGTGTGGGGGTGGGGTACAGGGCGGTGTGGGGGGTGGGGTACAGGGCGGTGTCGGGGTGGGGTACAGGGCGGTGTGGGGTACAGGGCGGTGTGGGAGGTGGGGTACAGGGCGGTGTGGGGGATGGGGTACAGGGCGGTGTGGGGGATGGGGTACAGGGCGGTGTAGGGTACAGGGCGGTGTGGGGGTGGGGTACAGGGCGGTGTGGGGGATGGGGTACAGGGCGGTGTGGGGTACAGGGCGGTGTGGGGGTGGGGTACAGGGCGGTGTGGGGTACAGGGCGGTGTGGGGGATGGGGTACAGGGCGGTGTGGGGGATGGGGTACAGGGCGGTGTGGGGTACAGGGCGGTGTGGGGGTGGGGTACAGGGCGGTGTGGGGGATGGGGTACAGGGCGGTGTGGGGTACAGGGCGGTGTGGGGGTGGGGTACAGGGCGGTGTGGGGGGTGGGGTACAGGGCGGTGTGGGGTACAGGGCGGTGTGGGGGATGGGGTACAGGGCGGTGTGGGGGATGGGGTACAGGGCGGTGTGGGGTACAGGGCGGTGTGGGGGGTGGGGTACAGGGCGGTGTGGGGGATGGGGTACAGGGCGGTGTGGGGTACAGGGCGGTGTGGGGGTGGGGTACAGGGCGGTGTGGGGGATGGGGTACAGGGCGGTGTGGGGGGTGGGGTACAGGGCGGTGTGGGGGGTGGAGTACAGGGCGGTGTGGGGGGGGTGGAGTACAGGGCGGTGTGGGGTGTGGGGTGCAGGGCGGTGTGGGGGGTGGGGTGCAGGGCGGTGTGGGGGGTGGGGTACAGAGCGGTGTGGGGGATGGGGTACAGGGCGGTGTGGGGGATGGGGTACAACGCAGTGTGGGGGATGGGGTACAGGGCGGTGTGGGGGGTGGGGTGCAGGGCGGTGTAGGGGGTGGGGTACAGGGCGGTGTAGGGTGTGGGGTACAGGGCGGTGTAGGGGGTGGGGTACAGGGCGGTGTAGGGGGTGGGGTACAGGGCGGTGTGGGGGGTGGGGTACAGGGCGGTGTGGGGGGTGGGGTACAGGGCGGTGTAGGGGGTGGGGTACAGGGCGGTGTGGGGGTGGGGTACAGGGCGGTGTGGGGTACAGGGCGGTGTGGGGGTGAGGTACAGGGCGGTGTGGGGGGTGGGGTACAGGGCGGTGTAGGGGGTGGGGTACAGGGCGGTGTGGGGGTGGGGTACAGGGCGGTGTGGGGGGTGGGGTGCAGAGCGGTGGGGTACAGAGCGGTGTGGGGGGTGGGGTACAGAGCGGTGTGGGGGGTGGGGTACAGGGCGGTGTGGGGGGTGGGGTACAGTGCGGTGTGGGGGGATGGGGTACAGGGCGGTGTGGGGGGTGGGGTACAGGGCGGTGTGGGGGTGGGGTACAGGGCGGTGTGGGGGGTGGGGTACAGGGCGGTGTGGGGGGTGGGGTACAGGGCGATGTGGGGGTGGGGTACAGGGCGGTGTGGGGGGTGGGGTACAGGGCGGTGTGGGGGTGGGGTGCAGGGCGATGTGGGGGTGGGGTACAGGGCGGTGTGGGGGTGGGGTACAGGGCGATGTGGGGGTGGGGTACAGGGCGGTGTGGGGGGTGGGGTACAGGGCGGTGTGGGGGGTGGGGTACAGGGCGATGTGGGGGGTGGGGTACCTTTGCACCCAGGATGACATGTGGTAACCCTCGCACTGTGACGGTGTGCCAACGGGCCTAACTCTAACGGTGGGCCTGACAGAGAGAGCGCATCGAACAGAGCCCGATTCCAGAGTCTGGTGGCCAGTTAAAAAGCAGGACGCTTATTATTGCAACTGTGTGTGTGTGTGTGTGTGTGTCTGTGTCTGTGTGTGTGTGTGTGCGCGCGTCTGTGTGTGTGTGTGTGTGTGTGTGTGTGTGTGTCTGCGTGTGTGTGTGTGTGTCTGTGTGTGTCTGTGTGTGTGTGGATACTCCAACAAGGGAAGGGGCCGTGTTAGACCTTGTTTTGAGGAAAGAGCCTGGTCAGGTGATGCATGTTTCAGTGGCAGACAGGTGAGAGTAGAGGGAGAGGGGTCCGTGTGGAGCAGTGAGGGTCCGTGTGGAGGGAGTGGGGTCCGTGTGGAGGGAGTGGAGTGGAGGGTGTAGGGTCCGTGTGGAGGGAGTGGAGTCCGTGTGGAGGGTGTGAGGTCCGTGTGGAGGGAGAGGGGTCCGTGTGGAGGGAGTGAGGGTCCGTGTGGAGGGAGTGAGGGTCCGTGTGGAGGGAGTGGAGTCCGTGTGGAGGGAGTGGAGTCCGTGTGTAGGGAGTGGAGTCCGTGTATAGGGAGTGGGGTCCGTGTGGAGCAGTGAGGGTCCGTGTGGAGGGTGTAGGGTCCGTGTGGAGGGAGTGGGGTCCGTGTAGAGGGAGTGGAGTCCGTGTGGAGCAGTGAGGGTCCGTGTGGAGGGAGTGGGGTCTGTGTGGAGGAAGTGGGGTCCGTGTGGAGGGTGTAGGGTCCGTGTAGAGGGAGTGGGGTCCGTGTGGAGGGAGTGGAGTCCGTGTGGAGCAGTGAGGGTCCGTGTGGAGGGAGTGGGGTCTGTGTGGAGGAAGTGGGGTCCGTGTGGAGGGAGTGGGGTCCGTGTGGAGGGAGTGAGGTCCGTGTGGAGGGTGTAGGGTCCGTGTGGAGGGAGTGAGGTCCGTGTGGAGGGAGAGGGGTCCGTGTGGAGGGTCCATGTGGAGGGAGTGAGGTCCGTGTGGAGGGTGTGGGGTCCGTGTGGAGGGAGAGGGGTCCGTGTGGAGGGTGTGGGGTCCGTGTGGAGGGAGTGGGGTCCGTGTGGAGGGTGTGGGGTCCGTGTGGAGGGAGTGGGGTCCGTGTGGAGGGAGTGGGGTCCGTGTGGAGGGAGTGGGGTCCGTGTGGAGGGTGAATTCTCTGTAAATCTGGATATAAAAGCTGAGTCTGTCTGTCTCTCTCAGCCTTGAATATATTCAGTGAGCCAGCCTCGCCAGGACTCTGGGGTAAAGGCTTCCACAGACTCACTCCCTCCTCCTCATCTCCGTCTTATTCTGAGAGAATTCCCTCCGGTCCGAGAGTCTCCCTTCAGGGGGAAACAACCTCCATGTTCACTTTTTCAGCTTCTCTCAGCAACACCGAACCCTACAGTCGGTGCTTCAGTCCTTCAATAACAACTCCCACCCTACACCAGTCCCACTGTCCCACATTAGGCCCAAAGCCGTCATTTAAAGGTTGTGAGGATTCCCTGCCGGATACCTGAGGTACTGGGCCAGGTTTACTGAGTGAGTGAGCTACACCCCGTCCAGAAACCTCGCTCGCACTGATCTGATGGGGTCTGTTACAGCTGACCCCATCTCGTTACATCTGATCTCAAACTGAAAATCAGCTCCGACCCTCATTGGTAAAGGTATTTTCCTGGGAACAATACCAATGAGTTCATAAACACCACTGTGTCCAGGTCGCGTGGATAGGACAGATGGTGGCTCCGAATCAGAGCTTACAAACAAACCCGTCCCGTTAGGCAGCTCCGTCCCAGACTCAGAAAGACTTACATTGGCTCGGATCCCAGCCTCGACGTTGGGAACTCGCGGCAGTGCATCGTACAGGGAGGAGACGTAGGTAATGATCGACTTCTCATCAGGGTGGGGTACATCCACATCTACAACAGTAAGATCACCGTCAGTAATCAGCAACGGGGGGGGGGGGGGGGGGGGATACAGGGAAGGGCTGGAAATGCAGAATTAGAGACAGTGCGGAATAAATGGAGAGGATACGGGTGAGGGAGGCAGAGGCAGAGTGGGGTCAGAGAGGGAGAGCAGAGACAGAGGGGGTGAGATTAAGGAGAATGGGGACAGGGGAGAGTGAGGGGGAGAGATTAAGGAGAGTGTGGACGAAGGGGAGGGGAAGAGATTAAGAAGAGGGGACAGCAGGAGAGGGAGGGGGTGAGATTAAGGAGGGGGAGGACGGGGAGGGGTGAGATTAAGGAGGGGGGGAACAGGGGGATGGGGAGAGAGTAAGGAGAGTGAGGTGCAGTGAGTGATTGGGAAAGGCCAGGGTAAGACTGGGGGTTTGGGGTCAGTGATGAGGCAGTGTGTGGGGGACAGGGACACTGGCTGTGGGAGATCACTCTGGCGATTACCTTCAGGGTCTAACAGCCGGGTGACCCCCAGCTCCCGCTCTGCAATGCTGAACGCCTGCTCCAAATTCTCTTGGTTCTTCTGACGGTAAACCTTGTTCATGTCAATCAAAACCGGCCTGAAAATAAAATACTAACTTTACACAGAGAACTCTCTGCTGGGTGAGGAGGAGTCAACAGCAAAGGACAGCGACAGAGAGAGAGGGTGTGAGTAGTGAGAGAGGAAGCCATCACGCAGGTCTGGAGGATATGGAGGAGACACAGGCCGAACCATCACCACTCTCGCTGCTGCATCATTCAGTACAACAACAGCTGATCTGATTGGTTCCTCAAATCCACGTTCCACCTTCCACTGAGAACCTTTCACCCCCTTGTTCAACAAGAATTCCTCCAACTATGCCTTACAAAATATTCAATTGTTAGCACTGCTGCCTCTCAGTGACAGGGACCCAGGTTCGATTCCAGCCTCGGGCGATTATCTGTGTGGAGTTTGCACGTTCTCCCCGTGTCTGTGTCGGGCTTTTCTCTGGGTACTCCGGTTTCCTCCCACAGTCCGAAGCAAGTTAATGGATTGGCCATGTTTAATTGTAGATTTGGAGGTAGGTGAGCACTTTGGTGATAGTGACCATGATTTGGTTACGTTCACAATAGCAATGGGCAGGATAGGTATATACTGCAGGGAAGGAGGTATAACTGGGGGAAAGGCAATGATGATGCGATTCGGCAAGATGTAGGATGCATCGGATGGGGAAGGAAACTGCAGGGGATGGACACAATTGAAGTGTGGAGCTTATTCAAGGAACAGCTACTGTGGGTCCTTTATAAGTATGTACCTGTCAGACAGGGAGGGAGTGGTCGAGAGAGAGAACCATGGTTTACCAATGAAGTTGTAGCTCTTGTCAAAAGGAAGAAGAAGGTTTATGTGAGGGTGAGGTGTGAAGGCTCGGTTTGGGGCATTGGGAGTCATAAGTTAGACAGAAAAGATCAAAGGAGAGGGTAAGAGGAGCCAGGAGGGGTCATGAGAAGTTGGTGGTGGATCGGATCAAGGAAAATCCTATGGTTTTCCACAGGTATATCAGGAAGAAAAGAATGACTAGAGTAAGATTAGTTAAAGGTAATCGTGGAAAGTTGTGTGTGGAATCGGAGGACATGGGGAAGGGCTTAATGAATATCTTTCATCAGTATTCACATTGGAAAGGGGCAGTGTTAGTGAGAACACAGAGATACAGGCGACTAGATTAGATGGGATTGAGGATGACAAAGAGGAGGTTTTAGCAATTTTTGAAGATCTGAAAATAGATAAGACCCCTGGGCCGGATGGGATTTATCCTCGGATTCTCTGGGAAGCCAGGGAGGAGATTGCTGAGCCTTGGGCATTGATCTTTAAATCATCATTGTCTACAGGAGTAGTGCCAGAAGACAGGAGGATAGCAAATGTTGTTCCCTTGTTCAAGAAGGGTGTAGGGTCAACCCTGGTAATTAAAGACCAGTGAGCCTTACTTCGGTTGTGGGTAAAGTGTTGGAAAAGGTTGTAAGAGACAGGATTTATCATCATCTGGACAGGAATAATTGGATTCGAGATAGTCAGCATGGTTTTGTGAAGGGCAGGTCATGCCTCACAAACCTTATTGAGTTCTTTGAGAAGGTGACCAAACAGGTGGATGAGGGTAAAGTGGTTGATGTGGTGTATTTGGATTTCAGGAAGGGGTTTGATAAGGTTCCCCACTAGGATATTGCATAAGGCGTTTCAGGATTGGAGGGGCTTCGGCAAATTAGGTCAGAAATCACAAGGAACATAGCTTTAAAATGAGGGGTGATAGATTTAGGACAGATATCAGAGGCAGGTTCTTTACTCAGAGTAGTAGGGGCGTGGAATGCCCTGCCTGCAACAGGAGTAGACTCGTCAACTTTAAGGGCATTAAATGGGCATTGGACACAGATATGGATGATAATGGAATAGTGTAGGTTAGATAGGCATCAGATAATTTTGACAGGTCAGCAACATCGAGGCCTGAAGGGTCTGTACTGCGCTGTAATGTTTTTTTTTAAATTGCCTGTGATATCCCAGGATGTGCAGGCTGGGTGGATTAGCCATAGGAAATGCAAATTTACAGGGATAGTGTGGGGGGCAGTCTGGGTGGGATGTTCTTTGGAGAGTTGGTGTTGACTCAATGGGCCGAATGGCCTGCTTCCACACTGATTCTACTTTGAGCAGCTTTCCAACAAGAGATTTCCAAAGACCCACATCTCCCCTCCCCTCCTCCACGCCAACCCATACCCAGTGACCCTCTCATTTTAGATTCTCTCCCAAGAGGAAACATCCTCACCACATCCACCTGGCAAAGACCCCTCAGGATCTGACGTGTTTCAATTGAAACACCTCCGAGTCTTCTAAACTCCAGCAGACCCATGCTCAGCCTGTCCTCATCACACCATCCTTGATTCCAGACATTAATCTGCTGAACTGTCTCTGAACTGCCTCCCACACATCTACATCCTTCCTTCCACACAGTGACCTGTACTGTACACGGTGCTCCAGATACAGTCTCTCCAGGGCCCTGTATAACTGAGGGGTAACCTCCCTACTCCTGTATTCAATTCCTCTCACAATAACCCATTCCATCCTCTGAGCTTTCCTGGTCACTCACTGTCAAACAGAGTGGTGCTGGAAAAGCACAGCAGGTCAGGCAGCATCCGAGGAGCAGGAGAGTCAACATTTCAGGCATAAGCCCTTCATCAGGGATGAGGGGGATGGCCCAAAGGGGCTGGGAGATAAATGGGAAGGGGGTGGGGGAGGTAGCTGGGAATGTGATAGGTAGATGAAGGTGGGGGGGGGGGGTGATGGTGATAGGTTGGAGAGGAGGGTGAGGCGGATTGGAGGGAAGGAGGCTGGACAGGAAGGGCAGTGCTGAGTTGGAGGGTTAGATCTGGGATAAGGTGGGGGGGGAGGGGACATGAGGAAATCTCCAACCAGACAGGACCAATGTGGATTTCACCAGTTTCCTTATCTCCCCGCCCCCCCCACCTTATCCCAGATCTAACCCTCCAACTCGGCATCACACTCTTGAACTGTCCGACCTGTCCATCTTCCTTCCACCCTCCTTTCTGACCTATCACCATCACCCCTCATATACATACACGTCCTTTCTCTCTCACGCATTCTCTCTCTCCCCTACGCTCTCTCCCTCTCAGATACCGTACTCTCCTTCTCTCACAAAAACCCAACATAACTGTGGATGCTGGAAATCAGAAACAGAAACTGCTGGAAAAGCTCAGCAGGTCTGGCAGCATCTGCAGAGAGAAATCAGAGTTAATGTTTCGGGTCCAGTGACCCTTCCTCAGAACCTCCTTCAGTTCGGACCCAAACTCTCCTCTCTCTCTCTCTCCCCACAGACGCTGCCAGACCCACGGAGCTGTCCCATCAGTTTCTGCCTTCTTCTCTCACTCTCCCTCTCACTCTCTCGCTCACATTCGGTCTCACACACCCACCTGCTCTCTGACACACACACACTCTCCCTCTCAAACACACACATTCTCTCTCACACACACTCTCCGTCTCTCTCTCACACACACACTCACCCTCTCCCACTCACTCACTCACTCTCATTCACACACACACTCACCCTCTCCCACTCACTCACACACACACTCACCCTCTCCCACTCACTCACACACACACACTCACCCTCTCCCACTCACTCACACACACACACTCACCCTCTCCCACTCACACACACACACACACTCACTCTCTCCCACTCACTCACACACACACACACTCACCCCTCCCACTCACTCACTCACACATACACACTCACCCTCTCCCACTCACTCACACACACACACACACTCACCCTCTCCCACTCACTCACTCACACATACACACTCACCCTCTCCCACTCACTCACTCACACATACACACTCACCCTCTCCCACTCACTCACTCACACACTCTCCCTCTCCCACTCACTCACACTCACACACTCTCCCTCTCCCACTCACTCACACACACACACACACTCTCCCTCTCCCACTCACTCACACACACACACTCACCCTCTCCCACTCACTCACACACACTCACCCTCTCCCACTCACTCACACACACACACTCCCTCTCCCACTCACTCACACACACACACTCACACACACACACTCTCCCTCTCTCACACACACACACACTCTCCCTCTCACACACACACACACACTCTCCCTCTCACACACACACACACTCTCCCTCTCACACACACACTCTCCCTCTCACACACACACTCTCCCTCTCACACACACACTCTCCCTCTCACACACACACACTCTCCCTCCCTCTCACACACATTCTCCCTCCCTCTCACCCTCTCTCTTTCACACACACTCTCACCCTCTCACACTCTCTCTCCCTCTCATACACACACTCTCACCCTCTCACACACTCTCTCACTCCCTCTCACTCTCTCTCATACACACTTTCTTTCTCACATACACTCTCTCTCTCTCTCACATACACTCTCTCTCCCTCTCACATACACTCTCTCTCCCTCTCACATACACTCTCTCTACCTCTCATACACACACTCTCCCCCTCTCTCACACACACTCTCCCCCTCTCTCACACACACTCTTCCCCTCTCTCACACACTCTCTCTCCCTCTCATACACACTCACTCTCTCTCACATACACACTCTCTTTCCCTCTCACACACTCTCTCACCCTCTCTCACTCTCTCACTCCCTCTCATACACTCTCTCTCACTCCCTCACACACACACTCTCTCCCTCACACACACACACACTCTCTCCCTCTCACACACACACACTCTCTCCCTCTCTCACACACACTCTCTTCCCCTCTCTCACACACACTCTCTTCCCCTCTCTCACACACACTCTCTTCCCCTCTCTCACACACTCCCTCTCTCTCACACACACTCCCTCCCTCTCAACATACTCTCTCTCCCTCTCACACACTCTCTCTCCCTCACACACACACACTCTCTCTCCCTCACACACACACACTCTCTCCCCCTCTCTCACACACACTCTCTCCCCCTCTCTCACACACACTCTCTCCCCCTCTCTCACACACACTCTCTTCCCCTCTCTCACACACACTCCCTCTCTCTCACACACACTCCCTCCCTCTCAACATACTCTCTCTCCCTCTCACACACTCTCTCTCCCTCACACACACACACTCTCTCTCCCTCACACACACTCTCTCTCCCTCTCACACACTCTCTCTCCCTCACACACACACACTCTCTCTCCCTCACACACACACACTCTCTCTCCCTCACACACACACACTCTCTCTCCCTCACACACACTCTCTCTCCCTCACACACACACACTCTCTCTCCCTCACACACACACACTCTCTCTCCCTCACTCACACACACTCTCTCCCCCTCTCTCACACACACTCTCTCCCCCTCTCTCACACACACTCTCTCCCCCTCTCTCACACACACTCTCTCCCCCTCTCTCACACACACTCTCTCTCCCTCTCAACATACTCTCCCTCTCTCTCACACACTCTCTCTCCCTCTCTCACTTGTTCTCACTCTCCCTTCTCTCTCTCTCACACACACATTCTCTTCCTCTCTCTCTCTCACACACTCTTTCTCCCTCTCTCTCACACATGCACTCTCCCTCACTCAATCCCTCTCTCTCTCACACACACATCCCTCTTCCTCTCTAACTCATTCTCACACTCTCTCTTCCTCTGTCACTCTCACACACACTCTCCCTCTCTCACACTCTCTTTCCCTCTCTCTCCCTCAGTCTATCCCTCTCTCTCTCACTCTATCCTCTCTCTCACACACACACATAAAATCTCTCCCTCTCTCACACACACACTCTCTCCCTCTCTCACTCATTCTCACACTCTCTCTTCCTCTTTCACTCTCACATACACTCTCCCTCTCTCACTCTCTCTCGCACTCACTCTATCCTCTCTCTCTCACACACATACATACATACATACATACACACACACACACACACACACAAAATCTCTCCCTCTCTCACTCATTCCCACACTCGCTCATACAGCACTCTTTCTAAGATGACCTCAGACATGCTTGGGCTCCGTGTTAAAACAGTAATTGAATGATTTCACTCCAGGAGCTCCGAGTTTCCAAGCTACGTGTGAGCTAGCTTAGTCAGAGAGCTACCTCTGCAGAACAGACCAGAACAACAACAACTGCAGGCTGGATCACCCACTCAGTTTGAACACAGAGTGTTTCTGAGAGCAGTGTCTATCCAGAGCAGTGTCCAGTATGAGCAAGCAGCGAGAGCTGAGCTTACATGGCACTCAGTTTCAGAGTGGAATGGATGGAGTAGATGGAAGCAGCCAGTGGAGGGTTAGAGATCTCAGCTGACTGCGCTGGTACCTCCTCACAGAACATCAGCACACCATTGTCAGCGGCTGGCAGAGAATCTGATGAGGTGCTCCATTCTTCCAACTGCCTCCTCTTCTTCTTCCTCTTTGTCCTCTTCACAGCCTTCAACATCTTGCTGTCCCTGCCTCCTGCCTCCTGCCCTCCCTCTCTCACAGTGTGCTTCGAGCTCGGTTCTCAATCACAGATCTCCCCAATTTCCAGCGAGAGATTACAGACCACCTCCTGAACACTGGCTGTACTGAGCTGGGAAAGGTTGATCCAGGGTGTGTCTGTGAGGTGCAGCTGGTAACCTGAGTTACACACAGCAAATAGCAGAGAGATTCCAAGCAGTGTCAGCCTAAAGCTACATGTTGCAGATCTGTCTCTCAATCACAGCGACACACCCATGAAAAGGCAATGTGCATTCATCGTCTGCCAGGTAACACATTAGTCCACCCAGCTTCACACTGTAGACCAGTCACTGTTTAAACAGCATTAGACAGGCACGTTCAAACACTGTACAAACACGCCAGTTCCAAATCCAAATACCACAAGAAAGAACACTGTAACAACCTTCCAACAGAAACCAACAGCAGCCCTCACAGTAATACAGCGTAATACCTCAGGTCAGAGTGGCATTGTGTGTGTTGCTGTGTAGGCTCCAGTGAGCTTGTTAGTGTGAGTGTGTCTGCATGGTGATGCGTGTCACTGTTGGTGCACACGTGTGTGTGTATATCAATATATACTGCATGGTGTATGTGCATATATTTGAGTGAGTGTATACATTCATGTGTGTCAGCATGTGTAAGTGTGTGTGCATCAGTATGTGAATGTGTGTGAAAATGTGACAGTGTGTGTATATGTGTGTGATTGAGGGTCTGAGACAATAGACAACAGGTGTAGTAGGCCATTCAGCCCTTCGAGCCTGCACCACCATTCAATATGATCATGGCTGATCATCCTTAATCAGTATCCTGTTCCTGCCTTATCTCCATACCCCTTGATTCCACTATCCTTGAGAGCTCTATCCAACTCTTTCTTAAATGAATCCAGAGACTGGGCCTCCACTGCCCTCTGGGGCAGAGCATTCCACACACCCACCACTCTCTGGGTGAAGAAGTTTCTCCTCATCTCTGTCCTAAATGGACTAACCCGTATTTTTAAGCTGTGTCCTCTGGTTCGGCACTCACCCATCAGCGGAAACATGTTTCCTGCCTCCAGAGTGTCCAATCCTTTAATAATCTTATATGTCTCAATCAGATCCCCTCTCAGTCTTCTAAACTCAAGGGTATACAAGCTCAGTCGCTTCAGTCTTTCAGTGTAAAAGAGTGTGTATGTGTGTATAGATGTGTGATAGTGTGTGAGTATGTGTGAGTGAGTGTCAGTGTGTGTGTGTGTGACTGTGAGAATGTGAATGTGTGTGAGTGAATGCGAAAGCGTGTGTGAGTGTGCGAGAGCGTGTGAGTGTGTGTGAGTGAGAGTTGTGAGGATGTGAGAGTGCATGCATGAATTGCTATTTTTCTCGGTGTCAGTTACAGTAGGAGGAGTGTCAGTTAGGACCAGGGGGCTCACAGGGAGGTATTTAAAGTATAAATATTTCCCTGGTGTATCGGTGGAGTGCACACTGAGCAGGAGTGGACACAGGACTGCTGGGTAAGTGGGGCTTGAAATTTGCTTTACCCTTTACACTACTCGGGACGTGTCACCCACACGTCCTCATCCTCCTCCTCGAACCAAACAAAAAAGGTTCTGTGCACAGGAAGGTGAGGTGTGTTTTTTTGATTTTCAGTGCTCTCTTTGGGAATTTAGAATTGTGGGAATGGAGGGGAGGGCAGTGGGATGTTCCTCCTGCAGGATGTGGGAGGTAAGGGTCACCATTAGTGTTCCTGCTGACTACATCTGTGGGAAGTGCACCCAACTCCAGCTCCTCGAGAACAGCGTCAGGGAACTGGAGCTGGAACCGGATTAACTTCAGATTATTCAGGAGGCAAAGGGGGTTATTGACAGGAGTTACAGGGAGGTAGTCACTCCTCAGGTACAAGGAAAAGGCAGATGGGTTACAGTCAGGGGACGGAAAGGGAACTGGCAGGCAGTGCAGGGATCCCCTGTGGTGGTTCCCCTCAATAACAAGTATACCGTTTTGGATACTTTTGGCGGGGGGACGACGTACCAGGAGTAATGAGGCACAGGTCTCTGTCCCTGCTGCTCATAAGGGAAGGGGGAAGAGGAGCCGAGCAGTAGTCATTGGGGACTCCATAGTTAGGGGGACAGATAGGAGGTTCTGTGGGGACGAGAGAGAGACTCACGGTTGGTGTGTCACCTCCCAGGTGCCAGGGTTCGTGATGTCTCGGATCGTGTTTTTGGAATCCTTCAGGGGGTGGGAGAACAGCCCCAAGTCATGGTCCACATTGGCACCAATGACATAAGTCAGAAGAGAGATGGGGACTTGAGGCAGAAATTCAGGGAGCGAGGATGGAAGCTTAGAGCTAGGACATACAATTGTTATCTCTGGTTTGATGCCCGTGCCATGTGCTAGTGAGGTGAGGGATAGGACGAGAGAGGAGTTGAACACGTGGCTACAGGGATGATGCAGGAGGGAGGGTTTCAGATACCTGGATAATTGGGGCTCCTTCTGAGGTAGGTGGGACCTCTACAAACAGGATAGTCTTCACCTGAACCAGAGGGGTCCCAATATCCTGGGGGGAGACATTTGCTAATGCTCTTCGGAAGGGTTTAAAATAATTCAGCAGGGGGATGGGAACCAAAATTATAATTCCGGTAAATGGGAGGTTGTGAGTAGTGAGGTCATAAATAAAGCTTCAAGGTCACAAGAGTGCACGGGCAATGCAGGAAGGTGGTTTGATGTGTGTCTACTTCAACACTAGGAGCATCCGGTGAACTTGCAGCGTGGGCTTCTACCTGGGACTTGGATGTTGTGGTCAGTTCGGTGACATGGTTAGAGCAGGGACAGGAATGGTTGTTGCAGATTCCGGCGTTTAGATGTTTCAGTAAGAACAGAGAAGATGGTAAAAGGGGAGAGGTGCGGCACTGTTAGTCAAGGACAGTATTACGATGGCAGAAAGGACGTTTGAGGACTCATCAACTGAGGTAATATGGGCTGAGGTTAGAAACAGGAAAGGAGAGGTTGCCCTGTTAGGAATTTTCTATAGGCCTCTGAATTGTTCCAGAGATGGAGAGGAAAGGTTAGCAAAGATGATTCTCGATAGGAGCGAGAGTGATAGGGCAGTTGTTATGGGGCACTTCTAACTTCCCAAATATTGACTGGAAATATTATAGTTCAATACTTTAGACGGGTCAGTTTTTGTCCAATGTGTGCAGGAGGGCACACAATGTGTGACACAGTATATAGACAAGCCAACAGGGGGCGAGGCCACATTGGATTTGTACTGGATAAGGAACCCAGCCAGGTGTTAGATTTGGAGGTAGGTGAGCTCTTTGGTGATAGAGACCATAATCAGTTATGTTTACTTTAGTGATGGAAAGGGCTAGGTATATATCACAGGGCAAGAGATATAGCTGGGGGAAAGATTTAGAATGCATAGGATGGGGAAGGAAACTGCAGGGGGTGGGCACAACTGAAATGTGGAGCTTGTTCAAGGAACAGCTACTGTGGGTCCTAGATAAGTATGTACCGGTCAGGCAGGGAGGGAGTGGTTGAATGAGGGAGCCGTGGTTTATTAAAGAAGATGAATCTCTTGTCAAGAGGAAGAAGGCTTATGTTAGAATGAGATGTGAAGGCTCAGTTAGGGCACTGGAGAGTTACAGGTTAGCCAGGAAAGACCTAAAGGGAGAGCTAAGAAGTTCCAGGAGGGGACATGAGAAGTTGTTGACAGATAGGATCAAACAAAACCCGAAAGCTTTCTACCGGTATATCAGGAATAAAAGAATGACAAAGAGTAGGATTAGGGTCAATCAACGATAGTAGTGGGAAGCTGTGCGTGGAGTCCGAGGGGATAGGGGAAGTGCTAAATGATTATTTTTCATCAGTATACACACAGGAAAAAGACAATGTTGTCAAGGAGAATACTGAGATACAGGCTACTAGACTAGGTGGGATTGAGGTTCACGAGGAGGAGGTGTTAGCAATTCTGGAAAGTGTGAAAATAGATAAGTCCCCTGGGCCAGATGCAATTTATCCTCAGATTCGCTGGGAAGCCAGGGAGGAGATTGCAGAGCCTTTGGCTTTGATCTTTATGTCGTCGTTGTCAACAGGAATAGTGCCAGAAGACTGGAGGATAGCAAATGTTGTTCCCCTGTTCAAGAAGGTGAGTACAGACAACCCTGGGAATTATAGACCAGTGAGCCTTACTTCGGTTGTGGCTAAAGGTTTCGAAAAGGTTATAAAAGATAGGATTTATAATCATCTAGAAAGAAATACTTTGATTAGGGAAAGTCAACATAATTTTGTGAAGGATGGGTCGTGCCTCACTAACCTTATTGAGTTCTTTGAGAAGGTGACCAAACAGGTGGATGAGGGTAAACTGGTTGATGTGGTGTATATGGATTTCAGTAAGGGGTTTGATAAGGTTCCCCATGGTAAGCTATTGTACAAAATACAGAAGCATGGGATTGAGGGGGATTGAGTGGTTTGGATCAGAAATTGGCGAGCTGAAAGAAGACAGAGGGTAGTGGTTGATGGGAAATGTTCATCCTGGAGTTCAGGCACTGGTGGGGTACCGCAAGGGTCTGTTTTAGGGCCAACGCTGTTTGTCATTTTTATAAATGACCTGAATGAGGCTTAGAGTAAATTAGCTGAGGACACTAAGGTCGGCAGAGTTGTGGATAGTGTCAAAGGTTTCTGTGGGTTACAGAGGGACACAGATAAGCTGCAGAGCTGAGCTTAGAGATGGCAAATGGAATTTAATGTGGAGAAGTGTGAGGTAGTTCATTTTGGAAGGAGCAACAGGAGTAAAGAACATAGAACATTCCAGCGCAGTACAGGCCCTTCGGCCCTCGATGTTGCACCGACCTGTGGAACCAACCTGAAGCCCATCTCACCTATACTATCCCATTCTCATCCATATGTCGATCCAATGACCATTTAAATGCCCTTTATTGAGTTCTTTGAGAAGGTGATCAAACAGGTGTGTGTGTGAGAGTGTGTCTGTCTGTGTGTGTCTGTGGGTGTGTGTATGTGAGAATGTGTGCGAGTGTGTGCGTGTATGCATGTGGTCGCGCACATGCATGACTGCGCATGTGTGTGTGCGTGTGTCAGGGATGTGCAGTCCCTGAGCCTGCCTGGGTACCTGTGCCGGTGGATGACTGCGTTGAAGAGTCTGCCGTCTCTCCAGCTGCTGGTGAAGTTATCACAGCGCAGCTCAGGGTACCCCTCCACCATCCTCTGGGACCATAGCAGCAGTTTCTCTTTGGCTGTCATATCGTCGGATTGGCCAGTTACCTGGATATCGG
This sequence comes from Hemiscyllium ocellatum, assembly GCF_020745735.1. Classification (NCBI taxonomy): domain Eukaryota; kingdom Metazoa; phylum Chordata; class Chondrichthyes; order Orectolobiformes; family Hemiscylliidae; genus Hemiscyllium; species Hemiscyllium ocellatum. The sequence continues at coordinate 141,709,283 of NC_083405.1, read as the reverse complement.
AGATCTGAAAAACAAACCTTTCATTCATTCTCACTGAAAATAACCAGCAACTAACCCAAACCCAGCTTCAATCAGAGAATGTTTCCAACACAGAAGACCATTTGACCCCTCATCTCTGTGAGACTAACTCACCTAATGCTCGTGGCTGGGTTGATAGACCATGAGGGACAGTGCAGTGTTAATGTCACTGAGGTAGTATTGCCAATTGTAATACAGCCATTCAATATCACCAGGGCTGACCTTGGGATTCAATCCCAATTTCCCACCCACTCCTCTGAGAGACAAAACCTTCATGTGCTGTGGGTTGACCCCCAATGTTCCTGAGGAAGGGAATTCCAGGATTCTGACCCAGCGACACTGAGGGAACAGCGATATATTTCCAAGTCAGGATGGCGAGTGACTTGGAGGGGAGTAGTGTTCCCGTGTATCTGCTGCCCTTGTCCTTCTGGAAATGGTCTTGGGTTTGGAAGGTGCTGTCTAAATTGGTGAGTTTCTGCAGTGCATCTTCTAGATGGAACACACTGCTGTTAATGAGTGCTAGTGGCAGAGGGAGCTGATGTTTGTGGATGTGGTGCTAATTATAGAGCCATAGAGATGTACAGCACGGAAACAGACCCTTCGGTCCAACCCGTCCATGCTGACCAGATATCCCAACCCAATCTAGTTCCACCTGCCAGCACCCGGCCCATATCCTCCAAACCCTTCCTATTCATATACCCATCCAAATGCCTCTTAAATGTTGCAATCGTACCAGCCTCCACCACATCCTCTGGCAGCTCATTCCATACACATACCACCCTCTGGTGAAAGAGTTGCCCATCAGGTCTCTTTTATATCTTTCCCCTCTCACCCTAAACCTATGCCCTCTAGTTCTGGACTCCCCTACCCCAGAGAAAGGACTTTGCATATTTATCCTATCCATGCCCCTCAATTTTGTAAACCTCTATAAGGTCACCCCTCAGCCTCCGACGCTCCAGGGAAAACAGCCCCAGCCTGTTCAACCCAGAGCCAGACACTGGTCAAGAATCTAAAAGCTTCCCTCCTATAACATCTTTCCAGCCACTCAATCCTTTCTCACTCTCCTCCTCCTCCTCCTCTTCCTCCATCATGTATCTACATGGGAGTAATGCAGAGATGACTAATTTCAGGTTCGTACTTGCTCCCATCTTCCCTTGCTCTCTAGGCTCTGACTGACTATTGGACACATTGCACTTTCTCCTTCTGTCATCGGTGACCAGGGTGAACTGAGACCTCTGGCCCCCTCCCTCAGACTGTTCGGCAGCTGCTACAAGATCCTCCTGACCCTGGCAACTGGGAGGCAACACACCATCCTGGAGTCAGGTCTACAGCCACAGACAGGTCATGGTCAGGAGCATGAGGTCAGATTCCACATGGTGGCCTTGCTGAGGAGAGTTCACTGTGTGTTCAAAGGAACCTCATCAAAGGAGGAACGTGAAGGAATGAGGTGGGGGTGTCAGAGGGGTGTGACGGGGGAGGGGGGGGGGGTGATGCGATTCCCTGCTCTCCTGTTTCCCTGTTGAGTTGCTCTTACTGAAAGTGCACAGGCAGATCCCACACTGGGCCCTCACAGGGCTGTCATTGTGCAGACACTCCCAGCTGCTGTGTGTTTGGACTAATCCCAGTGCCTGACTGAGGCCAGAATAAGCAGCCTGTGAAACCGCGCACACAGCAGCCGAACCTGAACACTATCACTGTACCAGCCAACTCTCCCAACACAGAGTGGGCAGGGGTCCAGCCAGACATTCCAACATCTGGGCAAGGGAGTGGGAACCAACAGAAAAACACATTGGCAACACCCTGTGTCAGAGAGCGGGAGAGAGGGAGGGCAAGGGGAGAGAGAGAGAGAGAGAGAGAGATGGGAGGGGAGAGAGAGAAGGAGAAAGAGGGCAGACAGAGAGAGAGAGACAGACAGACAGATAGAAAAGCAAGGGGCAGAGAAGAAAAGTCAGGGGGACTGAGAGAGAGAGAGGTAGGGGGAATGGGGTAGACAGGATCAGAGAGAAATGGGGGGGATGGGGTAAAGAAGAACAGAGAGAGAGAGGTGGGGGGATGGGGTAGAGAGGATCAGAGAGAGAGAGAGGTGGGGGGTGGGGTACAGAGGAACAGAGAGAGAGAGGTGGGGGGATGGGGTAGAGAGGATCAGAGAGAAAGAGAGGTGGGGGGGGTAGACAGGATCAGAGAGAGAGAGAGAGAGGTGGGGGGTGGGGTACAGAGGAACAGAGAGAGAGAGAGAGGTGGGGGGATGGGGTAGAGAGGATCAGAGAGAAAGAGAGGTGGGGGGGTGGGGTAGACAGGATCAGAGAGAGAGAGAGAGGTGGGGGTGGGGTACAGAGGAACAGAGAGAGAGAGAGGTGGGGGGATGGGGTACAAAGGAACAGAGAGAAAGAGGTTTGGGGGGTGGGGTAGAGAGGGACAGAGAGAGAGAGAGGTGGGGGGATGGGGTAGAGAGGGACAGAGAGAGAGAGGTGGGGGGATGGGGTAGAGAGGGACAGAGAGAGAGGGAAAGAAACATTTTCACTCAGAGGGTGGCGGGGCTCTGAAACGTGCTGGCCTGGAGGTGAGTTGAGGAGGGAATCTCACAATCTTTAAAAAGTACCTGGATGAGCCACTGAAATGTCAAAACATTCCAGATTATGGACCAAATGCTAGAAAGGGAGGTCACGGTATCTCCTTGGCAGTACAGACTTGATGGGCCAAAGAGTCTCTTCTGTACTGTATGATTGTATGAAGGAGAGACACAGAGAGATAGAGGGGGAGAGACAAAGAGATGGAGGGGGAGAGAGAAAGAGAGAGAGAGAGACAGAGAGATGGAGGGAGAGAGAGCGAGACAGATAGAGGGAGAGACAGAGAGAGAGATGGAGGGAGAGACAGAGAGATGGAGGGAGAGAGACAGAAAGATGGAGGGGTGAGAGACAAGATGGAGAGGGAAGAGAAGGAAAGAGAAGGAATAAAGAACAGAAAGAAAGAAAGAGAGGAAGGGCAGGAGGGAAAAGGAAGAGATAGAGAGGAATACAGAGAGTGAGAGAGAGAAGGACCAGATAAAGTGAGAGACAGAAAGAGGTGGGATGAGTGAGAGAAAGAGAGAGAAGAGAGCAGAGTGAGTGTGTGTGTGTGTGTGTATTTGAGAGAGAGAGATTATGAGGGGAGAGTGATGTGAGAGTGATGTGAAGGATGGAAGGAATTGGTGATAGGATGAAATGGAAAAGGTGTGGGATGAGGCTTGTCAGGACTGACAGACCAGCATAAAGCCAAGTGGCAGACACTTAGACTGACATAAAATATGGAACAAGACAGTGTGGGTCTCCAAAATGATATCTGGTGGATATGGACAAGTTGGACCAAAGAGTCTGTTTCTATGCTGTACATCTCTGTGACTTAGCGACATTGACCAGTTGGTGGAGTTGGATAGATGAGGTTCCTGGTCGAGAAATGTAAGATGATGCACTTTGGTTGGAAGAACATTGAAAGGCAATATAAAATAAGGGGATAATGTAAAGGGGGAGCAGGAGCAGAGGGAGCTGGGTGGTATATGTCACAGGTCACTGAAGGTGGCAGGACCGGGGGGAGGCGGGGGGGGAGAGACGGGGGGAGCAAGTCGTTAATAAAGCAGGCAGGACCCTCGGCTTTATTACTGGGGCAGAGAGTACAATAGCAGCGGGGGGGGGGATGTTGAACTTGTCCAGGACCCTTGTTGGTCCTCAGCTGGAGGACTGTGTACAGGGGGTGGGCCCCACATTATCGGAAAGATGGGAATGCATTGGAGAGAGTGTAGAAAGTGGTTTCCAGGAATGGATTCCGGAATGAGACACTTCAGGGATGGGGGTGGGGGGGTGGGGGGGGGGATTGAAGGTGTTGGGACTGTTCTCCCCAGAGAGAGGGCGGCTGGGAGGGAGATTTAATCAAGAGTTTCAGTAAATCAGAAGAAACACTCTCACTGACAGGAAGGTGGGGGATAGATTAAAAGATGTAATCCAAGGTAAATGTTTATCACAGGATTTGGAATGTGCAACCTGATCAGGGCCTGGTCACAGATCCAGTTGTAATCTGCAGCATGAGAGCTAAGTAACATTTGGAGGAGGAATCTCACAGGGGGAGGAGGAAGGGCAGGGGACAGGGGAATTGACTGAGCTGCTGAACACAAGAGCTAGTTGGCAGAACGGCCACCCGCTGTGCTATACAGCTCTGGGTTTCTGTAAATGGCCTGCCTTTGTGCTGATTTAAGTACTTTGTATAAATGTGAAAGGAACAAAACTGGCTTTGTCCTGACAAGTGAGACTGAGCTGAGGATTCTGTTCCGACTCTGCAACTTCAAAGTAGGAAACTGTGCCTCTGGGCTTGTGGAAACAACATCGGGCCCTGTCCTTACAACATTCACAGCTCTGCATTGAGGTCAGCAACTTTCCAGACCAGACAACAGCAGCTTTCATGTATCCAACATCCTCTGTGTCCCAGATTACTGCTGTTTCTAATTTTGTTTCACTTTTGAACTGTAAGGTTGTTGTCAGTCAGGCCTGAACCTCTAGCTGATAGTGTTTAACTCACACTGAGTTTTAAACACATAGGGCAATGAGAGAGAGAACAGATCAGAGAAACAGAGCAGAGAGAGACCGAGGAGGGTCTGGCTTTTCCTTTTCCAGAAATGATCCTTGTGACCACACTAACACTGAAACACAGCCAGTCAGGCAGCATCAATGGAAAGACAGAAATAGATCTTTCACTTCTAAGAATTTCATCAGCTCTGAACAGAATCACTAACTCAGTTTCCCTTTGTATGAGGATGCTGTGTGAAGTGTCCATTATTTCTCAGGAGAGGGCAGGAGACAAGCATTTCTGCAGCAATAAACATGACTCCAGGACAGTGTGTTGCCAGGGTCGGGGGATATCACGGAGCGGTTCTGGGAGACAGGATTCAGCAGACAGGGATCATTGCCCAATAGGCAGGAAGAGGGATGAGGACCTGAAGGAAGATTTCTGGAATTTAGGAAGGAATTTAAAATGCAATAATCTCAGGATTACTCCCAGTACCACTGACTAGTCAGTTTAAGAACTGGACTATCAATTGTTTGAATACATGGCTGGAGAACTGATGGGAGGGATGGTAATTTACCTGAATCTCAAACTTTTGTCTATTTTAGAATCACACAGTCACACAGTACAGAAGAGGCCCTCTGGCCCTCCGAGTCCGCACTGACAAAGCTACTCTAAGTCTGCTCTAGTCCCACCTTCCAGCACTTGGTCCGTAGCCAGGAAAAGTTACAACATTTCCAGTGCTCATCCAAGTAGTTTTTCAAGGTTTTGAGGTTCCCCGCTTCAACTCTAAAATAAAAAGGTTCCTGGTCCCAAGGCAGACTGTAACATTAACCTGGTGATCCGGCAATTGGCACAAATCCTGTGACAGTCAGCTGACAGAAACGGACCCCTGAAACTGACCAGGCGCTATATGGGGGAGAGGCACAGTGTAAAGAGTGAGAGGCTACATCTTCCCTGGCACAGCAAGAGCAGCATTATCTAAAATAAAGGTCCAATAAACGAGCAGTGGAAGCTGTGGGTATCTGTGCACAGATCATTGAAGGTGAGACAGCGGGGTGAACAGGCTGTGAAAAAGCAGAAAGCACCCAGAACAAAGATAATTTAATCTGGACATGCTGCAAAATATTATAAAACCATTAGTTTCCAGCTGGAATATTGTCTTATAGCTGGAATACAACGACAGTCCTGTGTGCAGTTCATGATGGGAAGGATGTGTGTGCACTGGAGAGGGTGCACAGGAGATTTACCACGATGATGCCTGGGCTGGAGAGATTCAGTGATGAGGATAGATTGGACAGATTGCGGTTGTTTAGGAGAAAGTGAGGACTGCAGATTCTGGAGATCAGAGCTGAAAATGTGTTGCTGGAAAAGCGCAGCAGGTCAGGCAGCATCCAAGGAGCAGGAGAATCGACATTTCGGGCCCTGCCTGAAGAAGGGTTCATGCCTGAAAGGTCGATTCTCCTGCTCCTTGGATGCTGTCAGATTGTGGTTGTTTTCCTTGGGCCTGGGGATATTGAAAGGGGACGTGACGGAGGTGTAGAAAATGATGATAGGCAAAGATAGGACAGACAGGAAGAAACTTGTTTCCTTAACAGAGGGATCAATGACCAGGGGGCACAGGTTTAAGGTAAAAGGGCAGGAGGTTTAGAGGGGGGTGGGGAATCTGGACCTCACAGCCCGAGAGGGTGGGAGAGGCAGGAACCCTCATCACATTGAAAAGGGATTGAGATGTTCATATGCGATGGCAGTTGAAGTCCATTCTTTCACTCATTGATAGGATGTTGGTGTCACACAATGAGCATTTAGTGCTTGTCCCTGAGTGAAGTGATGGTGAGCTGTTTTAAATACAACAGGCTCGATCCCCCACCACATCGAGAGTACTCGGACAGTTTTGGTCCCCCTGATATATTCCATCAAACTCAGCTCAGGGAAGGTCCACATGACTGATTCCTGGGTGAAAGGATTCCCTTTGCCCAGTAACATTGGTTGCACCAACTCTCACTGAAGAGAATTCCTGAGAAGATTGCGAGTGAATTTTTTAAGAAGTAAATCCTGAGAGGGTTTGACAGACTGTATGGTAAAACATCAGCCCAGGGGCATTGTGTAAAAACACAGGCTCTCCCAATGAAGACAGAAACGTAGAGGAATATACTTTTGTACAGAGAGTGCAGCCAGAAATGTGGCTCTGAGACTACAACCGGCCAAGACTTGACCAAATCCAGCCGACGGATCGAGGGCAGAGTGACCGAATTCTGTTGCTAATTTTTGTGATGGTAGTTTACTCAGAGAGCAGCAAAACCTCAAGCACATTGCTGTGGGTTTGATCATAGAATCCCTGCAGTATGGAAACAGGCCCTTTGGCCCATCAAGTCCACACCCCAACCCGTTTCCCCTGACCTACATTTACCCCTGACTAATGCACCTAACCTACACATCGCTGAACACCACGGGCAATTTAGCACGGCCAATCCCTGTAACCTGCACATCTTTGGGTTGTTGGGACGAAACCCACGCAGACACGGGGAGAATGTGCAAACTCCACACAGACAGTCACCCGAGGCTGGAATCGAACCTGGGACCCTGGTGCTGTGAGGCAGCAGTGCTAACCACTGAGCCACCGTGCCACACCACACAGTCACATGTGGGCCACCATTGAAGAGCTGTTTGCTGAACTAAGAGAAAGCACATGTACATTAAAACAATAGAAGGTAAAGATCAAAGTGTATTGCGGAGTGATGCAGAGAGCACTGACCAGGCTTTGGATCGAGTTTCCTGCCAAAAGCTAGAAAGGGAATACTAAGAACAGAGAGATACCCCCTCCCCCCACCACCACCATGAACGGGAAAGCCTGGCTAAATTCAAACTTTATTTGAGCCCAGCAGATACTGAACTGTTTGAACAAACTGTGAAGATGCTGACAGCAGCTGGTAACAAGGGGAGTACCTTGTGCTGTTCTGAACAGTTTCCAACTGAAATGGGCTATCAGCTGCTTGGAAGAATGTGTTAGAGGATGTCCTACAGGCAAAAGCCAGGCGAATAAATTGGTCAGTTTGAGAGTAGATGCTACTCCAAGGACATTATACAATTTTAAAGAGGCTGAATTGGAGTCAATAATAGAGTTGACGACTGCCTCAACCCCCTGGACATGTTCCAAAAGGGTCTGTTTGAAAGAAAAGGAGACAGCAGCATTGATCCACGGCTGGCAGGTGGCAGATAACAGACAGCCACTGGGATGGACCAAAGGCCTTGAGAACACCAGCTACAGTATGATACAGTGGCCAGAACACAAAACAAGCACAAGCTAGCAAACTCTCTGCCGTGCGTGAGGTAGATCTGAGTAAGGTATGGGATACAAAAGGACACTGGGCCTGTCTGAGCAGGAAACCTGGCTCCAAAGACACAGCCAGAGGCTCCAACAGTGAACAGTCAGGGACACGTTTGGCAGTGTAGCAACATCGACATGGGACGGCACAGAGCTAAATAAACAGAAGCCGTTGAAGAAATTAACCAATGAGGCTTTTGCCACAATGGAATGGGAGGTAGTGGCAATGTCACTGGGCTAGTAACCCAGAAGCACAGGCCAATGCCCTAAGGACAGCCATTCACATCCCACCATGGCAGGTGGTGAAACTTTAATTCAATAAAAATCTGGGGGTGGGGGGATAAAAGTTCAGCATCTAATTGTTGTTCATTGTTACATAACCCCATGTGGTTTATGGGCAGCACGGTGGCACAGTGGTTAGCACTGCTGCCTCACAGTAGCAGGGACCTGGGTTCAATTCCCACCTCAGGCGACTGACTGTGTGGAGTTTGCACATTCTCCCCGTGTCTGTGTGGGTTTCCTCTAATCTGAGATACACAGAATTTTGTGAAGCAAAGGTATTAAAGGGATATGAGCCAAAAGTTAGCTCATGGATCAGCCATCATCTCGATGAACAGGCCTACTCCTGTTCCTGCACTGCTGTAAAAACATTAGCTTCAAGGAAGCTATAAGCACACACTCCAAACCAATTTGTGTGAAGCCCCTCCCAGTCTGAATTCTGAAGCACACGGACCAGGATTACTGGAACTCAATGGTACATACAATGGTACACACAATGGTACATACAATGCATTACCATTCCATGAACAAGACAATACAGTTGGGGCAAGTCCACCTGGAAACCACAACCAACGTTCACCTGCAAGTAATCGGGGAATAGGCGACACCTTGTGCAAATGTGGAGGAGGCAGGTTCTAAAGAGGCATTTAACAGGGACTTCGGGTGGTTACTTGGATTGAAACGGTGTTCAGGGATGTGGGGAAGGTTGGAGATTGGCACTTGTGGAAAGAACAGGAGCAGGCATGATGGGCCAAATGGCCTCAGTCTACACTATAACAATTCTCTGATCCTGTGAGTGTAATTTGACACAAATAGACCAACAGTGGCCGAACCCCTGAAGGTACAGCTCTCAACATTGTGACAATCCATGAGATCACAGCACAGTGGCCCAGTGGTTAGCACTACTGCCTCACAGCACCAGGGTCACAGGTTCGATTCCAGCCTCAGGCGACTGACTGCGTGGAGTTTGCACGTTCTCCCCGTGTCTGCGTGGGTGCTCCGGTTTCCTCCCACAATCCAAAGATGTGCAGATTAGGTGAATTGGCCATGCTAAATTGCTAGGTGCATTAGTCAGAGGGTAATCGATCTGGGTGGGTTACTCTTCGGAGGGTCGGTGTGGACTTGTTGGGCCAAAGGGCCTGTTTCCACACTGTAGGGAATCTAATCTAATCACCAAGAGGCAGGGAAGGAGACCAGACCAGAATCCTCACACAGAGTCACTGTAGGTTTTACAGCAATTGAACACTGAACATGGCACAGTCCAGGCCCTTCAGCCCTCGGTGTTGTGCTGACCTTTTATCCTACTCCAAGGTCAGACTAACCGACATTCCCTTCATTGTACTATCATCCATGGACCTAGCCAAGAGTCACTTAAATGTCCCTAATGTCTCTGACTGGACTCCCACCGCTGGCAGTACACTCCACACACCCACCACTCTCTGTGTGGACAACCTACCTCTGACATCTCCCCGAAACCGTCCTCCAATCACCTTAAAATTATGCCCCTAATGAAACACATTTCCACCCTGGGGAAATGTCTCTGGTTATCCACTCTACCTCTGCCTCCCACCATCTTGTACACCTCTCTCAAGGCCCCTCCCATCATCCTTCACTCCAATGAGAAAAGCCCTGGCTCCCTCAGCCTTTCTCCATCAGACACACCCTCCAGTCCAGGCAGCTTCCTGGGAAATCCCCTCTGCACCCTCTCTAAAGCTTCCACATCCTTCCTATAATGAGGCGACCAGGACTGAACACAATATTCCAAGTGTGGTCTAACCAGGGCTCTGTAGAGTTGCAGCATAACCTCACAGCTCTTAAACTCAATTCACCTGCTAATAAACGCCAACACACCATACACCTTCATAACAACTCATCAACCTGGGTAACAACTTTGAGAGATCTATGGACGTGGTCCCCAAGATCCCTCTGTTCCTCCACACTGCCAAGAATCCTGCCTTTAACCCTGTAAGCTGCATTCAAATTCAACCTTCCAAAAAGTGAATGACTTCACACTTTTCCAGGTTGAACTCCATCTGCCACTTATCAGCCCAGGATGTAGGTTTGCTCGTGGAGCTGGAAGGTTTGTTTTCAGATGTTTCGTCACCATACTAGGGTAACATTATCAGTGAGCCTCTGGTGAAACACGGGTGTTATGTCCCACTTTCTATTTGTGTTTAGATTTCCTTGAGTTGGTGATGTCATTTCCAGCTCTTCCCGGTTCCAAATCTTCTCAAAACTCGCTAACTTCTCAGCCCAGCTCTGTATCCTGTCAATGTCCCACTGCAACCTATAACAGCCCTCCACACTATTCACAACTGCAACAACTTCGGTGTCATCGGCAACCTTACTAACCCATCCTTCCACTTCCTCATCCAAGTCATTTATAAAATCACAAAGAGCAGAGGTCCCAGAACCGATCCCTGAGGAACACCACTGGTCACCGAGCTCCAGGCAGAATACTTTCCATCTACCACCACCCTCTGTCTTCTATGGGCCAGCCAATTCTGTATCCAGACAGCCGGGTTTCCCTGTATCCCAAGCCTCCTTACTTTCTGAATGAGCCTACCATGGGGAACCTTATCAAACACCTTGCTAAACTCCATATACACCACGTCCACTGCTCTACCTTCAACAGTGTGTTTTGTCACATCCTCAGTAAGGTTTGTGAGGCATGACCTGCCCTTCACAGAGCCATGCTGACTATCTCTAATCAAACAATGGTTTTCCAAGTAATCATAAATCCTGTCTCTCAGAATCCTCTCCAATACTTTGCCCAACACAGACCAAAGACTGGCTGGTCTGTAATTCCCAGGATTATTCCTACTCTCTTTCTTGGACAAGGGAAAAACATTTACCACCCTCCAATCATTTGGCACTACTCCAGTGGACAGTGAGGATGCAAAGGTCATCGCCAAAGGCAGAATGTCCCCCAACATGTTCAACGTTACAGCAGCGTCCGAGGCGATGGCTGGTACCCTGCACACTTTAACAAAATCTCCCGGTGACACTCTCTCGACCTGTCTGTGGGATGTGGGTGTCACTGGCTGGATTCACATTTATTGCCCACCCCTGGGACTGGAAAACAGCAAATATACTCCTGTTTCAAAAAGCTGTAAGGATAAACACCAAAACTTCCAAAACCGCGGTCTCTGCACCGAGTGGTTAGGCGAGAACCTCCCATTAGTGAAGGATCAGCGAGCGGATGGCACAGGCTTAAAATAATTAGGAAGGAAAGGAAATAGTGAGCAAAGAGAAACATTCTCACTCAGTGAGTAGTTCAGCTCTGGACTCTCGGGGAGGGTGGTCAGTGTATATTCAACAGAGATTTTTAACAGGAAATTAAATCATTATCTTGAGCAAAAATGTTTGCCCATCTCGGGAAAAAGCAGACCATTGGATCTAGGTGGACGAGGGGTTAAGGGGCCGAATGGACACATTCTGTGCTGTAACTGATCTGTTCCACTTGGAGACACATTTACCAATCAAGGTGGTGCTAGTCTGAATGCTAATCCAAGCCTTGTGCAGCCGGAGCAGATTAACGATGTGGTGGCTCGGGGATTCTGTAGGAGGTGTTTCACTCTCTGTCTGTGTACACTAACCACATCCCAGTCAAGGTGCCTGGGTCAAGCTCTGAGCTGATAAACCAGGGTCACAGCCTCACCTGGAAATGAAGGATAATCGTCCATATCAGACCCAGGGTCAGCTTCGGATTCCCGTCCGCAATGTCATCATTCCTGATATTTACGAGCCGGACCTGGGATAGAGAAATCGGGGGGTAATCAGATACAGGGCAGGGAGCTGACCCACTCCACACCCCACCCCAGAGTCACCCCCTTCCCCTCCCCCAGTGGGACGGGGCAGTGACCCCCCTCCCCCCCTCTCTCAGTGGGACAGGACAGTGACCCTCCCCTCTCCCTCAGTGGGACAGGACAGTGACCCCCCCTCCCCCAGTGGGACGGGGCAGTGACCCCCCTCCCACACCCAGTGGGACAGGACAGTGACCCCCCCTCCCCCAGTGGGACGGGGCAGTGACCCCCCTCCCTCACCCAGTGGGACAGGACAGTGTGCCCCCCCTCCCCCAGTGGGACAGGACAGTGACCCCCCCCCCTCCCCCACCTAGTGGGACGGGGCAGTGACCCTCCTCCCCCACCCAGTGGGACGGGGCAGTGACCCCCCTCCCCCACCCAGTGGGACGGGGCAGTGACCCCCCTCCCCCACCCAGTGGGACGGGGCAGTGACTCTCCCCCCAGTGGGATGGGGAAGTGAACCCCCCCCCCTTCCCCCCTCCCCCAGTGGGACGGGGCAGAGACCCCCATGGGACAGGGCAGTGACCCCTATCAATCCACTGGCCCTTCCTTACCCAGGTCACTGCGACCACACCCCCCCGACCTGTACTGAGTTGTGACCCTCCCTGATGGGGAGTACGTGACCCCTGCCCTTCCCAACGCCGTCCCACACTCAGCATCTGCTTGGTTCCGGTGCCCAGCTCTCACCTGGCGATGTTTGAGGTACTCCAGGGCAATGCCCACATTCTGCAGCTTATGGAATCGCATCCGGCCTTTCTCCCGGGGCTGATGGGTGGAACAACATTGATCAGTCATTTCCAGAATGAGATCTTCCACCTTTATATTCAACTAAACTCACACTGACCACTGGGTACACTGACCATCACACCCACACTGACCACTGGATACACTGACCATCACACCCACACTGACCACTGGGTGCACTGACCATCAAACCCACACTGACCACTGGATACACTGACCATCACACCCACACTGACCACTGGGTACACTGACCATCACACCCACACTGACCACTGGATACACTGACCATCACACCCACACTGACCACTGGGTACACTGACCATCACACCCACACTGACCACTGGATACACTGACCATCACACCCACACTGACCACTGGGTACACTGACCATCAAACCCACACTGACCACTGGATACACTGACCATCACACCCACACTGACCACTGGGTACACTGACCATCAAACCCACACTGACCACTGGGTACACTGACCATCACACCCACACTGACCACTGGATAGACTGTGCACCCACACTGACCGCTGGGTACACTGACCATCACACCCACACTGACCACTGGATACACTGACCATCACACCCATGCTGGCCGCTGGGTATACTGACCATCACACCCACGCTGACCACTGGATACACTGACCATCACATCCACGCTGACCACTGGGTGCACTGACCATCACACCCAAGCTGACCACTGGATACACTGACCATCACACCCACACTGACCACTGGGTGCACTGACCATCACACCCACACTGACCACTGGACACACAGACCATTAGACCCACACTGACCACTGGATTAGTATCCATCAGACCCGCACTGACCAGTGGATAGACTAGTGATTCACACTGACCACTGGGTACACTGTTTATATGCAGTACGCATGACTCAGGAGGGATTGTGTGTTATCACAGGGGAGTGAGTGTGATCAAGGGTAACAGTGTGATCGGGAGTGAGTGAGCGATATCGGGGAGGGGGTGGTTGTGATCGGGGAGTGAGTGAGTGTGATCGGGGAGGGGGTGGTTGTGATCGGGGAGTGAGTGAGTGTGATCGGGGAGGGGGTGAGTGTGATCGGGGAGGGGGTGGTTGTGATCGGGGAGGGGGTGGTTGTGATCGGGGAGGGGGTGGTTGTGATCGGGGAGGGGGGTGAGTGTGATCGGGGAGGGGGTGTGTGATCGGGGAGGGGGTGAGCGTGATCGGGGAGGGGGTGTGTGATCGGGGAGGGGGTGAGCGTGATTGGGGAGGGGGTGAGTGTGATCGGGGAGGGGGTGAGTGTGATCGGGGAGGGGGTGAGTGTGATCGGGGAGGGGGTGAGTGTGATCGGGGAGGGGGTGGTTGTGATCGGGGAGGGGGGTGAGTGTGATCGGGGAGGGGGTGAGTGTGATCGGGGAGGGGGGTGAGTGTGATCGGGGAGGGGGGTGAGTGTGATCGGGGAGGGGGTGAGTGTGATCGGGGAGGGGGTGAGTGTGATCGGGGAGGGGGTGAGTGTGATCGGGGAGGGGGTGAGCGTGATCGGGGAGGGGGTGAGTGTGATCGGGGAGGGGGGTGAGTGTGATCGGGGAGGGGGTGGTTGTGATCGGGGAGGGGGTGTGTGATCGGGGGGGGGGGTGAGTGTGATCGGGGAGGGGGTGAGTGTGATCGGGGAGGGGGTGAGTGTGATCGGGGAGGGGGTGAGCGTGATCGGGGAGGGGGTGAGCGTGATCAGGGAGGAAGGGATTGTGATCGGGGAGGGGGTGAGTGTGATCGGGGAGGGGGTGTGTGATCGGGGAGGGGGGTGAGTGTGATCGGGGAGGGGGGTGAGTGTGATCGGGGAGGGGGGTGAGTGTGATCGGGGAGGGGGGTGAGTGTGATCGGGGAGGGGGTGTGTGTGATCGGGGAGGGGGTGAGCGTGATCGGGGAGGGGGTGAGCGTGATCGGGGAGGGGGTGAGTGTGATCGGGGAGGGGGTGAGTGTGATCGGGGAGGGGGTGAGCGTGATCGGGGAGGAAGGGATTGTGATCGGGGAGGGAACGAGTGTGAATGCCGTGGTGATTGTGAACTGTGTGAGCTGATCCGTCTGCCACGTGGCGTGCCACGTTGCTCTGATTGCTGGATCAGGGAAGTGTGTGTACTCAGGGAAGGGATTTGTGTCTCAATGGGGGAGCCGTGTATCACTGGGCCCCACTGATCCCCTTGGGGCCTGTCTCTCTCCTCACACACACCCTGTTATAAAAGGCAGCTTCAACAAAATGTCCGATGAGTGAGAAACAAAGACAATGAGTCATCAAAGTCTCCAACCGGCAGTGACTAATGTCACTGAGTCGACAGAGACAATAACAGCTGCAGAGTCTTTATAAATAGTTTATACGCCACCCTCTACATAATCAGCTTCACAAACTCAGCATTCAACACCCAACTCCAACAATCACTGGCCGCTCACATTACACTCAGCCTGAGGGAACCAGGCTTTTCTTTATTGGGTCATGGCACGGTGGGGCCCATCCCTAATTACCCTGTGTTGAGTGTCTTTGCTAGGCCATTTCAGAGGGCGGTTAAGACGTAGCCACATTGCTGTGGGTGTGGAGTCACATATAGGCCAGACTAGGTAAGGATGGCAGATTGCCTTCCATAACAGGAGGCAGTGACCCAGATGGGTTTCTCCAACAACCAGTGCTCGTTTCACAATCACTCTCACCCAAAACCAACTTTCAATTCCTCACTTCTTAATTTAATTAAATTCAATTTGGTGAGGTGTATGTGGTCAATTTGAGGGTTAGATGTTAAGGGAGGAAAGAATACTGACATTCCTCAATAACAGTTTATCAAGCAATCTCACAACAAGATCAGCAATTCAGGATGGGAAGGGGTTTGGGTCCATTGGGATTGTGTAGAATGGGAGGGAATGGAAAGGAGTTAGCTCCATTGGGATTGTGGACAGTGGGGGTGAATGGGAAGGGGTTTGTGTCCATTGGGATTGTGGACAGTGGGGGTGAATGGGAAGGGGTTTGTGTCCATTGGGATTGTGGACAGTGGGGGTGAATGGGAAGGGGTTTGGGTCCATTGGGATTGTGGACAGTGGGGGGGAATGGGAAGGGGTTTGGGTCCATTGGGATTGTGGACAGTGGGAGTGAATGGGAAGGGGTTTGGGGCCATTGGGATTGTGGACAGTGGGGGTGAATGGGAAGGGGTTTGGGTCCATGGGGATTGTGGACAGTGGGAGTGAATGGGAAGGGGTTTGGGGCCATTGGGATTGTGGACAGTGGGGGTGAATGGGAAGGGGTTTGGGTCCATGGGGATTGTGGACAGTGGGGGTGAATGGGAAGGGGTTTGGGTCCATGGGGATTGTGGACAGTGGGGGTGAATGGGAAGGGGTTTGGGTCCATTGCGATTGTGGACAGTGGGGGTGAATGGGAAGGGGTTTGCCCAGTAAGAAATTGAAGTTTATTTAAAGAAGAGCTGCCAGTGGATCATTCTCGCGTCTAGTTGCAGGGGCCTGTGATACAGAATCAAGTCCAACCTCTCTCCACTCCCTACATACTGAAAAACCTCCAATATTTTGCAACAAACACAGCTCTGTGTAGTATTTGCTGTCAAATATTGTACAGAGTCCCCCCAATATTCCGATATGTCCCTCACTCCCTTTTATTCTCTTTGTTTCACATGGAAACAGCCACAAGTCGTCCGGGCAGATCCCCCTCTTTGGAATCTGCTCCTTCCTCACACCCAATGGACAGGGTCGACAGCAAATACATCGGGAAAACGGCCACTATCCAACAGCAGGCCCTCACCCCCCTCACCCTCACCACCCTCATCCTCATGCCCCTCACCCTCACCCTCACGCCCCTCACCCTCACCACCCTCACGCCCCTCACCACCCTCAGTCTCGCTGTCCTCAGTGTTCCTGTTCCACCCCCACCTCCCTTTGCCCCTGATCCTTTCTACAAACATCCCCAGTAGGTCCAACTCCACAGTAGGTCATGGTTGAGGGTGGCGTTGCACAGTGTTTGACGTATGGAGACTGATGGTCTGAGGCTCTGTCATGAGCTGCTGGACAATCACGCTGAGAGTTCCACATTATGACAGGATTCACACTGTCAGACTGAGCTGCTGATTGTAATGGAGAATGATGATAGCATGCAGTACCCACCCAATCCACATCCCTACAAACACACATGAAGTTAGCAAATGTGTCAGCATTGAGACAAGACACTAGCACAGCATCTCCAGAAACACTGTCAGCTATTCCCAACCGGGTGAAAGTGGGCACTGCAGATGCTGGAGATCAGAGTCTAGATTAGAGTGGTGCTGGAAAAGCACAGCAGGTCAGGCAGCATCCAAGGAGCAGGAGAATCAACGTTTCGGGCAAAATTCCTTCATCAGGAATCCTGACGAAGGGTTCTTGCCCGAAATGTTGATTTTCCTGCTTCTCGGATGCTGCCTTTTCCAGCACCACTCTAACCTTGGAGCTATTCCCAACCAGCAAGGCAAGGTCCCGATTGGAGGAGCCCATCTGTAACTGATGTAGGAGCAGATTCAGCTGTGACTCTGCAGGGCTGGACACGGAGTGTCTCATCACAATTTAACAGGAAGAATCCAGAGGTTCAGGAACAGCCAGGGTGTGTTGCTGCAGGGGCTGAGGAGATGGTGAGATAGTTAATGAACAATCGCGGTTCCATCATGCTGTCAGGGGTCGCAGGCAGACGCACTCACCAGTCGCAAATACCTCATCACATGCTGCTGTCTCAGCTAGCTCACAGTGCAGGGAGGGGCATAGGCCAGAGGACAAAGGGTAAAGGTCAGAGGTAACGGTACGTTTTTAGCAAACAACAAAGGATCAAATACAAATTAGGAACAAAACATTAACAAAAACAACCCCGAGAAAAATATAAAACAGATCCCAACTCCAATTCTAGCTTCAGCTCATGGGAGGCTGGGAATATCTCCAGCAGGGTCCACACTATCCACGAGGTCATCTCTTCAATAATTACTGTAGGAATCACAAAGCAATCAGCTCAGTAAAAGGAAGGACCAACTCACTTGGTCAACAAGAACGACCCAGCAGTGAGCTGTGTCTGATCAAGTTACTGGGGCCAGGGCCGAATCAATGAGAACCAAAAACAGAAACTGCTGGAAAAGCTCAGCGGGAGTGACAGCATCTTGTGGAGAGAAATCAGAGATGACGTTTCGGATCCAGTGATGACTCTTCAGGACAGAGATTTTCAGCAATTTCTGTTTTTATTTCTGATTTGCAGTTCTTTTGTTTTTGTGTCCAATCAGTGAGGACTGTCGGGGGATTGCTGCATTGTTCTGATAAAAGAAACTTTTAAAGCCCCACTACTAAAATCTCAAAATCCTCATAAATCCTCAGGCCCAAACCCTAAAATCAAAATGATCATTTCAGTCCTCAGATCCTGAAACCAGGAGTCAAATTCCAAACTTGCCAATGACACAGAACTAGCAAAACTGGAAATGAAAAGTTATTCTTATTCATTTGTGGGATGTGGGTGTCACTGGATGGGCCTAGTATTTATTTCCTGTCCCTAATTGCCCCCTTAAGAAGGTGGAGGGGGGGGAGCTGCCTTCCTGACCCCTGCATTCCATGTGCTGTGGGTTAACCCACGATGGCCTGAGAGAGGGAATTCCAGGATTCTGAGCGAGCGATGCCGAAGGAATGGCGATATATTTCCCAGTCAGGGTGGAGGGTGGAGGGGAACTTGCAGGGGGTGGTGTTCCCATGTATCTGCTGCCCCTTGTCCTTCTAGATGGAAGTGGGCGTGGGTTTGGAAGGTGCGGCCTGAGGATATTTGGTGAGTTTCTGCAGTGCATCTTGTAGGGGATGGGGAGGGGATGGAGGGAAGGTATAGGGAGGGGATGGGGGAGGGGATTGGAGATGGGGTATAGACAAAGTGATACAATACTGAAGGGTTAGGCCCCAGTTCCTGTCATACCCCCACCCCTCAGGAAGGATGTGAGGGACTCTGAGAGGGTGCCGAGAGATTTACCAGGGATTTCAGTTCCCGGGTCAGGTTGGAGAATTTCCTCAGAGACTCGGAGCACTGGGGGAGATCCTATCGAGGTGTACGGGATTCTGACTAGTAGCAGGTCGCTTTTCAGACTGGAGGCCTGTGACCAGTGGTGTGCCACAAGGTTCGGCGCTGGGCCCACTGCTTTACGTCATTTATATAAACTACTAAGGAGGTATGGTTAATAAGTTTGTAGATGACACCAAAATTTGGAGGAGTAGTGGACAGTGAAGGTTACCTCAGAGTACAACGGGATGTTGACCAGATGGGCCAATGGGCCGAGGAATATTTTGGGAGGCAAAATCAAGACAGAACTTGTACAGTTCATGACAGAGCTCTGGGGAGTGTTGACAAACAAAGAGACCTAGATGTGCAGATGCCTAATTCCTTGAGCCTGGAGTCAGAGGTAGACAGGGTGATGAAAAGGCGTTTGGCAGGTTCACATTCATTGGTCAGTATAAGAGTTGGGATGTCATGTTGTGTCTGTAGAGGACATTGGTTAGGCCACTATAGGAATATTGTATTCAATGTGAAACTTGAAAGGGTTCAGAAAACATTTACAAGGATGTTGCCAGGGTTGGAGGATTTGAGCTACAGGGAGAGGCTGAACAGGGCTGGGACTGTTTTCCCTGGAGCATCGGAGGCTGAGGGGTGACCTTATAGAGGTTTATAAAATCATGAGGGGCATGGATAGGATAAATAGACAAGGTCATTTCCCCATTGCAGGGAGTCCAGAACTAGAGGGCTAAGGTTTAAAGTAAGAGGGGAAAGATTTAAAAAGGATTTGAGGCTAACTGTTTCACTCAGAGGGTGGTACGTATATGAAATGACCTCCCAGAGGAAAGGGTGGAGGCTGGTACAATTACGTTTAAAAGGAATCTGGATGGGTATACGGATAGGAACTTTCTGTGATTCATGGATAGGAAACCCAGATCCCTCGAACACAAATCAGTCTCAGAGTCATACTGCATGGATACAGAGCCTTCGATCCAACTCATCCATACCGACCAGACATTCCAGTCCAATGTCCCCAACAGTACCCTTCCACTGACACTCTCATTCGTCTGGCCGAACTGGTCCTCACCCGTAACAATTTCTCCTTTGAATCCTCCCACTTCCTCCAGACCCAAAGGGTAGCCATGGGCACACGTATGGGCCCCAGCTATGCCCGTCTCTTTGTTGGCTACGTAGAACAGTTGATCTTCCGTAATTACACAGGCACCACTCCCCACCTCTTCCTCCGCTACATTGATGACTGCATTGGCACCACCTCGTGCTCCCACGAGGAGGTTGAGCAATTCATCAACTTCACCAACACATTCCACCCTGACGTTAAATTTACCTGGACCATCTCTGACACCTCCTTCCCCTCCCTGGACTTCTCCATCTCCATTAATGATGACCGACTTGACACTGACATTTTTTACAAACCCACCGACTCCCATAGCTACCTGGATTACACCTCTTCCCACCCTACCTCTTGCAAAAATGCCATCCCGTATTCCCAATTCCTCCGCCTCTGTCGTATCTGCTCCCAGGAGGACCAGTTCCACCATAGAACACACCAGATAGCCTCCTTCTTTGGAGACCGCAATTTCCCTTCCCACGTGATTAAAGATGCCCTCCAACGCATCTCGTCCACATCCCGCACCTCCACCCTCAGACCCCACCCCTCCAACTGTAACAAGGACAGAACGCCCCTGGTGCTCACCTTCCACCCTACCGACCTTCGCATAAACCAATCATCTGCCGACATTTCCGCCACCTCCAAAAAGACCCCACCACCAGGGATATATTTCCCTCCTCACCCCTTTCCGCCTTCCGCAAAGACCGTTCTCTCCGTGACTACCTGGTCAGGTCCACGCCCCCCTACAACCCACCCTCCCATCCTGGCACCTTCCCCTGCCACCGCAGGAACTGTAAAACCTGTGCCCACACCTCCTCCCTCACCTCTATCCAAGGCCCTAAAGGAGCCTTCCACATCCATCAAAGTTATACCTGCACATCCACTAATGTCATTTATTGTATCCGTTGCTCCCGATGCGGTCTCCTCTACATTGGGGAGACTGGGCGCCTCCTAGCAGAGCGCTTTAGGGAACATCTCCGGGACACCCGCACCAATCAACCACACCGCCCCGTGGCCCAACATTTCAACTCTCCCTCCCACTCTGTCGAGGACATGGAGGTCCTGGGCCTCCCTCACTGCAGCTCCCTCACCACCAGACGCCTGGAGGAAGAACGCCTCATCTTCTGCCTCGGAACACTTCAACCCCAGGGCATCAATGTGGATTTCAACAGTTTCCTCATTTCCCCTACCCCCACCTCACCCTAGTTCCAAACTTCCAGCTCAGCACTGTCCCCATGACTTGTCCTACCTGCCTATCTCCTTTTCCACCTATCCACTCCACCCTCTCCTCCCTGACCTATCACCTTCATCCCCTCCCCCACTCACCTATTGTACTCTATGCTACTTTCTCCCTACCCCCACCCTCCTCTAGCTTATCTCTCCACCCTTCAGGCTCTCTGCCTTTATTCCTGATGAAGGGCTTTTGCCCGAAACGTCGATTTTACTGCTCCTAGGATGCTGCCTGAACTGCTGTGCTCTTCCAGAGCACTAATTCAGAATCCCAGTCTGATCTAGTACCAATTGCATGGATGAGTTGGATCGAAGGCTCTGTATCCATGCAGTATGACTCCGAGACTGATTTGTGTTCGAGGGATCTGGGTTTCCTATCCATGAATCACAGAAAGTTAGTGTGCAAATACAGCAAGTAATTAGGAAAGTAACTGGACAGTTGTGGTTTATTGTGAGGGAAAGGAATAGAAATGTCAGGGTGTTCCTGCAGCTGGTCAGTGTGAGGGTGGTGCTGGAAAAGCACAGCAGGTCAGGCAGCATCTGAGGAGCAGGAAAATTGACGTTTCGGGCAAAAGCTCTTCATCCTGATGCTGCCTGACCTGCTGTGCTTTTCCAGCACCACTCTAATCTCCAGCATCAGCAGTACCCACTTCTGCCTGGTCAATGTGAGAGCACATCCACAAAACTATTGGCAGTTTTAGACTCCTCGTTTGAAGGAAAGATTTAATACCATACAAAGTAGCTCAGCGAAGGCGCCCAGGATGAAGGGGTTATTTTCTGGGTTGTGTTTGGACAGACTGTGGAGTTTGGAACAATGAGAGGGATCACATTGTAACATGAGGATCTTGTGGGGGTTGATAAGGAGGATACTGAGGGCACGTTCCTCCTCTGGGAGAGGGGAGACCTGGAGGACATTGTCTAGGAATGACAGCTCTCCCTTGACAGAGATGAATAGAATCTTTTATCTCTCTGAGGCCGGATCATTATTGTGTGGAATTCCTTTCCCTAAAGGGGAGGGAGGGCTGTCTCTCTCACTTCATTCAAGCACAATGCCTGAGAGATTTATGATCAATCATGGAGCCAAAGGTTATAGGGTACAGACAGGAACATGAGCCATCACTTTCCTGAGTAAGGGCAGGATTATGTTGACAGGCAGAATGTCCTCCCCTTGCTGCCTACTCTGCTGACCCCATGGCACTCAGTCTGGGGAGGGTCACTCAGGTCTTGCCCTTGTTACAGCTGGGCTCAAACACAGAGAGAGAAGCTGAGTTTCAGAGGCTCCTGCCCTTCGAACTGAACAATCGAGGATCACCGGGACTCCACAGAATTTGACTTTACTGCATGGGGGAGCAGGTCAAGGGGCTGAATGGCCTGCTTCTGTTCCTGTTTTTAATGTTTGTATGATCCGAATAGATTCCAATCTCCCTGAGCACTCCATTCTCACTCTCCCCAGACAATACAGACAGTTAGATAAACTCTGTCATAAAATTCAATACTATCAAAGCAGCAGAGGAGAGTGCTGGGGAAAGATAGAGAGAGAGAGAGAAAGAGAGAGAGACACAGTGAGACAGAGAGAGAGAGAGACGCAGAGAGAGAGAGAAAGAGAGAGATGCAGAGAGAGAGAGACGCAGAGAGACACAGACAGAGAGAAAGAGAGACAGAGAGAGAGAGATGCAGAGAGAGAGAAAGACGCAGAGAGAGAGAGAGAGAGAGAGAGAGACGCAGAGAGAGAGAGAGAGAGAGAGAGAGAGACGCAGAGAGAGAGAGAGAGAGAGAGATGGCATCAAAATAGGACAACAATCCACCAGGCACTGACACACGCAATCATAGGCTGTACCACACCGAGGGGGGTCTCTGAGTGACTGCACAGGGTGATCCCACACCGAGGGGGGTCTCTGAGTAACTACACAGGGTGATCCCACACCAAGGGGGGTCTCTGAGTGACTGCACAGGGTGATCCCACACCGAGGGGGGTCTCTGAGTAACTACACAGGGTGATCCCACACCGAGGGGGTCTCTGAGTGACTGCACAGGGTGATCCCACACCGAGGGGGGTCTCTGAGTGACTGATTGAACATTCAAGGTGGAGGTGGAGCAGTTGGGTAAGTGAGTGTTTAATTTGGAAAGGTTCGTGCTGGGGTTTGAGGGATTGATGTTATTCTGTTAGTTGGACCATCCGCCTGCGCTGGGATATGCAAAAGCTGGGGTTAGTTTCTCAACACAGGGAGTTTGTTCGACTTACCAGGGGCTCACCCGAGAGAACCTCGAGGAGAGAGATCAGGTTATGTCCATCTCGTAAATCTTCGTAAAGATCATCGATACTTCGGTGAGCCTGAGACCGACACAAGTCATTACAACCAGCCCCGATACCCCCACCAACCCCCACCGACCCCACCCCCACTGACCCCACACTGACCCCACCCCCACTGACCCCCACCGACCCCACACTGACACCGACCCCCACCGACCCCACCCCCACCGACCCCACACTGACACCGACCCCCACCGACCCCACACTGACACCAACCCCACCCCCACCGACCCCACCCCCACCGACCCCACACTGACCCCACCCCCACCGACCCCCACCGACCCCACACTGACACCGACCCCCACCGACCCCACACTGACACCAACCCCACCCCCACCGACCCCACCGACCCCACCCCCACCGACCCCACAATGATCCCACCCCCACCGACCCCCACCGACCCCACCCCCACCGACCCCACACTGACACCGACCCCACCCCCACAGATCCCCCATTGATAACTACCCATATTCCCCCAAACCCCAGCCCACTCTCTCTCTCACACAGTATCAACGAACAACCTGCCGAACTCCCAGAATGGTCAAACGTGAGGATTGCAGATGCTGGAAACCAGAGTTTAGAGCAGGATGGTGCTGGAAAAGCACAGCCGGTCAGGCAGCATCCGAGGAGCAGGAACATTGATCTCTCCACCCTGGAGGCTCCCTGCCTCTATTCCTGATGAAGGCCTTGTGCCCAAAATGGTGATTTCCGTGCTCCTCGGATGCTGCCTGATCTGCTGTGCTTTTTCAGCACCACTCTGATCTAATCTCCCAAACTGGTTCACCCCAAGACCCACCTACCCAAGACAGATTCACCCCAACCTGAGGGTTCATACACCAACCCCCCACCCCACCCATATCCCAATCCAAACCCCTCATCTCCCACAGTCTGATAGCCCCAACCCAATACTCATACTCCTGTCCCACTGAGCCCCCACACCTGAATCTCCTCCGATGCTAACCTTCAGGGTATGTGGGAACAGTTCCTAAATCCTTGCATTGGGCCTGAACACTCACACCACGGCCACAGCATGGCCTGAAATCCACCACGAACGTCATATCACCAACAATCCCAGCATGCACCACGATGAGACCAAACCCCAAACACAGCAAACACTTTCTGACTGATGCAGGGCCAGGGGGTGAGGGCAAGGGCAGGTGTGGGTGGGGGTCATGGGGTGGGTCAAGGTGCTATGGTGGGGTGCAATCAGGGTTCAGGGAGTGGGGCTAAAGAGGTGGGTCGGGGGAGGATCAGGACGTAAGGGTATGTTGGGGGTGGCAAGTGGACATGACTGGGTGGGGGTGGGGTGGGAGTGTTGGGGGTAAGGTCAGGGTGGGTGGGCGCAGGGTCAGGGCAGTGGTAGGAGTGCTCGCCTGGATAGGGAAGGTTTTGGGATTTGGAGGGTTTCAGGTGGGTTCAGAAAATGAGACGTAATACACAAGCAACGCACAAACACTCACTCACTCACACACACAACCCCATATACACACACACCATCACACACACACACCCTCATATACACACACACACACTCTCATACACACACACACCCTCATTTACACACCCTCATATACACACACACACCCTCATATACACACACACACTCACACACATACACAGCCCCATATACACACACACACCATCACACAGCCTCATATACACACACTCACTCACACACATACACAACCTCATATGCACACACACCCAGCCCCATATATACACACACAGACACACACCCTCATATACACACCCTCATATACACACACACACTCACACACATACACAGCCCCATATACACACACACCATCACACAGCCTCATATACACAAACTCACTCACACACAGACAAAACCTCATATACACACACACTCAGCCCCATATACACACACACACACAGCCTCATATATACACACACACACACTCA
The DNA here is from genome assembly GCF_020745735.1 of Hemiscyllium ocellatum. Taxonomy (NCBI): domain Eukaryota; kingdom Metazoa; phylum Chordata; class Chondrichthyes; order Orectolobiformes; family Hemiscylliidae; genus Hemiscyllium; species Hemiscyllium ocellatum. The sequence goes on along the minus strand of NC_083405.1, from coordinate 141,683,972 downwards.
CATACACAGAGCCATATACACACACACCATCACACAGCCTCATATACACACACTCACTCACACACAGACACAACCTCATATACATTGTGGGCGGCACGGTGGCACAGTGGTTAGCACTGCTGCCTCACAGCGCCTGGAGACCCGGGTTCAATTCCCGACTCAGGCGACTGACTGTGTGGAGTTTGCACGTTCTCCCCGTGTCTGCGTGGGTTTCCTCCGGGTGCTCCGGTTTCCTCCCACAGTCACAAAGATGTGCGGGTCAGGTGAATTGGCCATTCTAAATTGCCCATAGTGGTAAGGGGTAAGGGGTAAATGTAGGGGTATGGGTGGGTTGCGCTTCGGCGGGTCGGTGTGGACTTGTTGGGCCGAAGGGCCTGTTTCCACACTGTAAGTAATCTAATCTACACACACCCAGCCCCATATACACACACACAAACACACACCCTCATATACACACACACACTCTCATATACACACACACACACACATAGACTGCCCCATATACACACACACACCATCACACACAGACACAACCTCATATACACACACACCCAGCCCCATATACACACACACACAGACACAGCCTCATATACACACATACCCAGCCCCATATACACACACACACACACAGACACAGCCTCATATACACACACTCACTCACACAGACACAACCTCATACACACACACACACCCAGCCCCATACACACACACACACACAGACACAGCCTCATATACACACACTCACTCACACAGACACAACCTCATACACACACACACACCCAGCCCCATATACACACTCACACAGACACAACCTCATATACACACACACACACACCCAGCCCCATATACACACACACAGACACAGCCTCATATGCACACACTCACTCACACACACACAGAAAGCCCCCACACACACAGCCCCATATACACACACGCACACACAGCCCCAAATGCACACACACACACCCATACACACACACACACAAACAAACTGGAACTGCCCCAGAAAGCAACATACCTCAGCTTTCCAATGCTGACCGAGAGAAAGAGAGAGAGAGAGAGAAGATCAGACAGCGAGGAAGGTGAAGAAAAGGGACAAAGAGGAGATAGGATAGGGGAGAGGACAGAAAAAACAGAGCAAATATTAGTCTATTGTGGACATAATGAATTCAAAGTCTAAAATCACAGCAGTGAACGCAGACAAGATAAATCTACGCAAGACAGAGAGTGTGATAGAGAAAGCAGCACAGAGAGAGAGAGATGGAGTGAGGGAGAGATGAAGCGAAAGAGAGTTAGATAGAGAGAGAGAAAGAGAGAGAGAGAGAGACATTGATAGAGGGAGAGTGAGAAAATGTTTGTGGGACCGAAAGAAGACAGAGACAACGTATTGGGAAGGAGAAAGAGAAAGAAAAAGAAACATAAAGATAGAGACAGAAAGAGAGACATGTTCTTCCTGTGATGAAGGTAATGAACTGTGATGACCACTCCCCGGTCAGTCCCTCTCTCTCTGTGATGACCACTCCCCGATCACTCCCTCTCACTGTGTGATGACCACTCCCCGGTCACTCCCTCTCTCTCTGTGATGACCACTCCCCGATCACTCTCTCTCACTGTGTGATGACCAATCCCCAGTCACTCCCTCTCTCTCTGTGATTACCACCTTCCGGTCACTCCCTCTCACTGTGTGATGACCACTCCCCGGTCAATCCCTCTCTCTCTGTGATGACCACTCCCTGGTCACTCTCTCTCTCTCACTGTGTGATGACCACTCCCCGGTCAATCCCTCTCTCTCTGTGATGACCACTCCCTGGTCACTCTCTCTCTCTCTCTCTGTGTGATGACCACTCCCTGGTCGCTCTCTCTCTCTCTCTCTCTCTCTCTCTGATGACCACTCCCCGGTCACTCCCCCCCCTCTCTCTCTGTGATGACCACTCCCTGGTCACTCCACCCCTCTCTCTCTGTGATGACCATCCCCCGGTCACTCTCTCCCTCTCTGTGATGGCCACTCCCCAGTCACTCCCTCTCTCTCTGTGATGGTTATTCCCTGGTCATTTAACTTTCCACTGACTCACCTTCATCAAGTGTTTGTTCACCCATTTTGTGAAAGTTTTCTTCTGGACTCGATCCCGTTCATCTTAGAAAAAAGAAACATTTAAAATGGTTAAACCATAATAAAGTGAGCAACAATCAGACCCGGACTGTCCACTCTGGGAGTAATAATCAGACCCAGACTGTTCACTCCGGGAGTAATAATTACAGCCGGACTGTCCACTCTGGGAGTAATAAGCAGACCCAGGCTGTCCATTTTGGGAGTAATAATCAGATCAGGGATATCCACTCTGGGAGCAATAATCAGACCTGACCTGACCACTCCAAAAATAATAATCAGACCCAGGCCGTCCACTCCAGGAGTAATAATTAGACCCAGACTATCCACTCAGGGAGTAATAGTCAGACCCGGGCTGTCCACTCCAGGAGTAATCATTGGACATGGACCATCCACTCCGGGAGTAACAGTCAGGACCGGACTGTCCACTTCGGGGGTAACAATCAGTACTGGACTGTCCACTCCAGGGATAACAGTCAATAATGGACTGTCCACTCCGGGAGTAACAGTCAGTACTGAACTGTCCACTCCGGGAGTATCAGTCAGTAATGGACTGTACACTCCAGGGATAACAGTCAGTAATGGACTGTCCACTCCGGGAGTAACAGTCAGTACTGGACTGTCCACTCCGGGAGTAACAGTCAGTAATGGATTGTACACTCCGGGGATAACATTCAATAATGGACTGTCCACTCCGGGAGTAACAGTCAGTAATGAACTGTCCACTCCGGGGATAACTGTCAGTAATGGACTGTCCACTCCGGGAGTAACAGTCAGTAATGGACTGTCCACTCCAGGGATAACAGTCAGTAATGGACTGTCCACTCCAGGGATAACAGTCAGTAATGGACTGTCCACTCCGGGAGTAACAGTCAGTACTGAACTGTCCACTCCGGGAGTATCAGTCAGTAATGGACTGTACACTCCGGGAGTAACAGTCATTAATGGACTGTCCACTCCAGGGATAACAGTCAGTAATGGACTGTCCACTCCAGGGATAACAGTCAATAATGGACTGTCCACTCCGGGAGTAACAGTCAGTACTGAACTGTCCACTCCAGGAGTAACAGTCAGTAATGGACTGTCCACTCCGGGAGTAACAGTCAGTACTGGACTGTCCACTCCGGGAGTAACAGTCAGTAATGGACTGTCCACTCCGGGAGTATCAGTCAGTAATGGACTGTCCACTCCGGGAGTATCAGTCAGTAATGGACTGTACACTCCGGGAGTAACAGTCATTAATGGACTGTCCACTCCAGGGATAACAGTCAGTAATGGACTGTCCACTCCAGGGATAACAGTCAGTAATGGACTGTCCACTCCAGGGATAACAGTCAATAATGGACTGTCCACTCCGGGAGTAACAGTCAGTAATGGACTGTCCACTCCGGGAGTAACAGTCAGTAATGGACTGTCCACTCCGGGAGTAACAGTCAGTAATGGATTGTACACTCCGGGAGTAACAGTCAGTAATGGATTGTACACTCCGGGGATAACATTCAATAATGGACTGTCCACTCCGGGAGTAACAGTCAGTAATGGACTGTCCACTCCGGGGATAACAGTCAGTAATGGACTGTCCACTCCGGGGATAACAGTCAGTAATGGACTGTCCACTCCGGGGATAACAGTCAGTAATGGACTGTCCACTCCGGGGGTAACAGTCAGTAATGGACTGTCCACTCCGGGGGTAACAGTCAGTAATGGACTGTCCACTCCGGGGGTAACAGTCAGTAATGGACTGTCCACTCCGGGAGTGACAGTCAGTAATGGACTGTCCACTCCGGGAGTAACAGTCAGTAATGAACTGTCCACTCCGGGAGTAACAGTTAGTAATGAACTGTCCACTCCAGGAGTAACAGTCAGTACTGGACTGTCCACTCCAGGAGTAACAGTCAGTACTGGACTGTCCACTCTGGGAGTAACAGTCAGTAATGGATTGTCCACTCTGGGAGTAACAGTCAGTAATGGACTGTCCACTCCGGGGATAACAGTCAGTAATGGACTGTCCACTCCGGGAGTGACAGTCAGTAATGGATTGTCCACTCCGGGGATAACAGTCAGTAATGGACTGTCCACTCCGGGAGTAACAGTCAGTAATGGACTGTCCACTCCGGGGGTAACAGTCAGTAATGGACTGTCCACTCCGGGGGTAACAGTCAGTAATGGACTGTTCTAATAAGTAACACAGAAAACATTCCAGAGTAAATCCCCACCGAAGGGTCAATGTTCATGTGTGTGTGCTCATACATCGGGAATGAGTTGTTTTCGAGGCTGTGAGTGTGCAAACACCTAGGGCCTAGGTTAGTAAAGTGTGTATAAGCCTGGGGCCGGTTAGTAAAGTGTGTATAAGCCTGGGGCCGGTTAGTAAAGTGTGTATAAGCCTGGGGCTGGTTAGTAAAGTGTGTATAAGCCTGGGGCTGGTTAGTAAAGTGTGTATAAGCCTGGGGCTGGTTAGTAAACTCCATGTGCTGACTGATCCTTGCTCTCATCACAACAAGCTTCATTTAGATTCTGAAGGAAATACTTCAAGGCAGGCCACTGGCAAAACATCAATATCCAGGATCCCAGCTCCAGACCACAGGGAGGGATGGGGGAGGGACGGAGAGTGGGAGGGAAGGACAGAGAGAGAGAGAGAGAGAGAGAGAGAGAGGAAGTGAAAGAAAGAGAGAGAGGAAGTGAAAGAGAGGGAGAGAGGGAGAGAGGGAGGGGGACAGAGGGAGGGACATAGTCAGAGACAGTGAGAGACGGGGAGGTGGGGGGGGAACAGAGATAGAGAGATAGAGAGACACAGAGAGATGGACAGAGATAGAGAGATAGAGAGACACAGAGAGAGAGATGGACAGAGAGAGAGAGAGAGAGAGGGACAGAAACAGAGAGGGAGATGGACAGAAAAAGAGAGGGACAGAGGGAGAGGAATAGTGGGAGGGACCGAGTGAGACACAGAAAGAGAGAAAGAGACAGACAGAGTGAGACATAGAGAGAGAGTGAGAGGGACAGAGAGTGAGAGAGAGCGAGAGACAGACGAAGGGTGAGGGACAGACAGACAGAGAGATAGGGACAGAGAGAGAGAGATAGAGATACAGAGTCAGAGAGAGGGATGGAGAGAGAGTTTGAATGACAGTGAGAAGGAACGAACACACACACACACACACACACACACACACACACACACACACACACACACACACACACACACACACACACACACACACACATTAAACGGATGGCAGTTTTTGATGGAAAATGAGATGGTGCCATTTCTGTATCGGCTGAAGTATTGAAGGATTCTGAAATGGTGAAGATGAAGATGTGAGGATCATAAAGACACAGCTGGGACCGTCTGCCGTTCAATATAACAGTGTGCACTGACAGAATGTTTGCCTTGTACTAAAACGGTGCTTCACTGAAGTGTTCTCGAGTGTGTCAATAAAGGGAATATTACACCAGCGAGAGAAAAAACATTCCCCTTCAGTCTCGTATTCCATGCTGCAGTAAATTGGGGGGGGGGGGGGCGGGCGGGGGGAGGAGTGGGGGTTGAGGGCAAAACGTTGTTCTGGATCCTAGAATTTCTCACAATGAGACTTTTGCCATAGTCTTAATGTCGTCCAGTTAGTGCACAACATGATCCCACAATACGTTCAGATTATATTAGAGTTTGTGATGCTCATTTAGCAATACATGTTTACCAGGATATTTAATCAGAATACAGACAGAAGAACCTCCGACAGTGCGGCACTCCCTCAGCATTGACCCTCCGACAGTGCGGCACTCCCTCAGCACTGACCCTCCCACAGTGCAACATTCCCTCAGCACTGACCCTCCGACACTGCCGCACTCCCTCAGCACTGACCCTCCGACAGTGTGGCACTCCCTCAGCACTGATCCTCTGACAGTGTGGCACTCCCTCAGCACTGACCCTCCGACAGTGCCCACTCCCTCAGCACTGACCCTCCGACAGTGCCCACTCCCTCAGCACTGACCCTCCGACACTGTGGCACTCCCTCTGCACTGACCCTCCCACAGTGCAACATTCCCTCAGCACTGACCATCTGACAGTGCCCACTCCCTCAGCACCGACCCTCCGACAGTGCAGCACTCCCTCAGCACTGACCCTCTGACAGTGCGGCACTCCCTCAGCACTAACCACCGACAGTGCGGCACTCCCTCAGCACTAACCACCAACAGTGCCCAATCCCTCAGCACTGACCCTCCGACAGTGCCCACTCCCTCAGCACTGACCCTCCGACAGTGCAGCACTCCCTCAGCACTGACCCTCTGACAGTGCGGCACTCCCTCAGCACTGACCCTCCGACAGTGCCCGGTCCCTCAGCACTGACCCTCCGACAGTGCGGAGCTCCCTCAGCACTGACCCTCTGACAGTGCGGCACTCCCTCAGCACTGACCCTCCGACAGTGCAGCACTCCCTCAGCACTGACCCTCCGACAGTGCGGCACTCCCTCAGCACCCACACTCCGACAGTGCCCACTCCCCCAGCACTGACCCTGCGACAGTGTGGCCCTCCCTCAGCACTGACCTTCCGACAGTGGGGCACTCCCTCAGCACTGACCCTCCGACAGTGCCCACCCCCTCAGCACTGACCCTCTGACAGTGCGGCACTCCCTCAGCACTGACCCTCCGACAGTGTCCACTCCCTCAGCACTGACCCTCCGACAGTGCCCTCTCCCTCAGCACTGACCCTCCGACAGTGCCCACTCCCTCAGCACTGACCCTCCGACAGTGCGACACTCCCTCAGCACTGACCCTCCGATAGTGCCCACTCCCTCAGCACTGACCCTCCGATAGTGCCCACTCCCTCAGCTCTGACCCACCGACAGTGCGGCACTCCCTCAGCACTGACCCTCCAACAGTGCGGCACTCCCTCAGCACTGACCCTCCGACAGTGCGGCGCTCCCTCAGCACTGACCCTCGGACAGTGCGGCACTCCCTCAGCACTGACCCTCCGACAGTGCCCACTCCCTCAGCACTGACCCTCCGACAGTGCGGCACTCCCTCAGCACTGACCCTCCAACAGTGCGGCACTCCCTCAGCACTGACCCTCCGACAGTGCGGCGCTCCCTCAGCACTGACCCGCGGACAGTGCGGCACTCCCTCAGCACTGACCCTCCGACAGTGCCCACTCCCTCAGCACTGACCCTCCGACAGTGCGGCACTCCCTCAGCACTGACCCTCCGACAGTGCGACACTCCCTCAGCACTGACCCTCCGACAGTGTGGCATTCCCTAAGTGAATGTTAAGATCTTACATTCATGTCCTAGAGTCAGACTCGTACCCACGAGCCTTTGACTCAGAAATGAGTATGTTACAGCCCTGAACGAGAAGTGGTAATTGAGAGTGAATGACTGAGGTGCAGTGGTTTAGGGAGTGAAATTTGAATGCAGCTGCCAGTGGTGGTGGTGTTTCTAATCAGAGGGGAGCACCAGGCTGGATATTGGGGTGTACGGGATTACAGATCAGGAGTGATTTTAAAACAAGGAAGAAAGCCTGAAAGCAGAGATGTTGCCTGCTCAGATATCGGTCAGGCAGGGGGTCAGTCATCCTGGGGGTGAAAGGTGATTCAGACTCAGTTCCTGTACAGACAGGGGGAACAGATGTTTGATGGAGGTTCGAGTGAGGAAGACCATCTGGGAGTGAGCTGAGATTGTCAGATCGAATGGACGGGTGTGAGTTTCTGCAGCCAATGTGCTGAGGCAGGGGTGAGGGGTGAGGGGTGAGGGGTGAAGGGTGGACATTGTCAGGTTAAAAAGAGACAAGCCTTAGTGATGGAGCAAAGAAAGAGAAAAGGGAGGTCGGTCTGAGACCAGCAGAGCAGAGACCAGTGTGCTGCCTGACTGGCAGATAGAGAGGGAAGCAGAACAGTAAATCCGGACCTCCAAGGGTTAACAGTAGCTCAGGGCTGATCCGACAGCAACATCCGAAATACCCCGATCCCTCCCCTCCTTCAGCTGGAGACAAGCCCCACCACCATCTGAAGCAAGTACCTTTCCTGGATTCAGTAGATTTCAACATATCGTGATAGAGCCTGCTGTCCGGTGACAAACGATTCCTGCTCTCCTGCCTTTTGTACATCTTCCAAAGACAGAGTGGGGGACGTTATGACAAGGAAAGCGTCTCTCTTTGCTCCGGCTGTTTACTGGGAGACTGTGGTGAGCTGCCTGCTCTCTCTCTCTCTCTCTCACTCTCTCTGACTGCAGCCTCTGTGCTCACAGAGCTCTGCCTGTCAGTACGAGTCTCGCTAAGTTTTCTTTGCCAGCCCCTCCCTGTTCTGTAAGGTAGAGAGTGAGGTGTGGCCACCAGCAGTGAGGCATATCCACAGCAATAAAACCAGCAGCTCATTGAGGCACGGGCTTGGGGGAGGGGACTGGGAGTGACCACACAGTGAACAGGGAGTGACCAAGGAGCAGACAGGGAATGAATGGTACTGGAAAAGCCCAGCAGGTCAGGCAGCATCCCAGCAGCAGGAAAATCAACGCTTCAGGCATAAGCTCTTCATCAGGATGAGGCAGGGAGCCTCCAGAGTGGAGAGATAAATGGGGGGGTTTGGGAGTGAGCTGGGGAGAAGGTAGCTGAGAGTGCAATAGGTGGATGGAGGAGGGGGTAAAGGTGAGAGGTCGGAGGGGAGGGTGGAGTGGATAGGAAGATGGACAGGAAGAGCAGGTCATGAGGGTGGGGCTGAGCTGGAAAGTTGGAACTAGGGTGAGGTTGGGGAAGGGGAAATGAGGAAGCTGTTGAAGTCCACATTGATGCCCTGGGGTTGAAGTGTTCTGAGGCGGAAGATGAGGCGTTCTTCCTCCAGGCGTCTGGTGGTGAGGGAGCGGCGGTGAAGGAGGCCCAGGACCTCCATGTCCTCCGCAGAGTGGGAGGGGGAGTTGAAATGTTGGGCCACGGGGCGGTGTGGTTGATTGGTGCGGGTGTCCCGGAGATGTTCCCTAAAGCGCTCTGCAAGTAAGGACAGGGATTGGCCACTGAGTAGACAGAGAGTGACCACAGTGTAGACAGGGAGTGACCACAGAGTAGACAGGGAGTGACCGCAGACAAGACGGGGAGTGACCTTGTTCTGGGTCAGTGGTGCTGGAAGAGCACAGCAGTTCAGGCAGCATCCTAAGTGCAGCGAAATTGACGTTTCGGGCAAAAGCCCTTCATCAGGAGTGACCATGGCATAGGCAGGGAGTGACTGTGGAGCAGATAGGGAGTGACCACTGAGTAGATGGGGAGTGACCACAGAGAAGACGGGGTGTGACCACAGATTAGACAGGGTGTGACCATGGCATAAGCAGGGAGTGACCACTGAGTGAACTGGGAGTGACCAGGGGGTGAATGGTAGGAGATTGACAATAAGTGAAAATGCACAGAGAGCCCAGCAGACACGATCGGCCCTAAATGGCCTCCCTCTGTACGGTAACAATTTGGTGACTCCGTGGTAATCTGTCATGACCATATACGAAGGTCGAAAACCTGTCACATCCTGTAAAGGTGGGGAGATACCGTACACCTCCACCCTGTGAGAAATAAGACGGAATATTTTTTGTAAACCCATTAGATAGTGCCCAGAGCCACTCCTGATAACTGCATTACTCAGACATGACTTTAGTCATAAAACTTTTTATTCAGCTCATAACCTTCCCCAGTGTTTAGTCACTGCCAACCTAAATAAAGCAAAATTGACCCCCAGCATTCGGCGAACCTTGACCTGGCGGTCAGAGTTACCGCAGAATCATTTCTCCTCACTCCCTCCTGGAGATGGGATACAGATTTGTCTGAAACATGTTACAACTCTCCGAGTGAGCCCCACACTGGAACGTCAGACCTTGTGGAATTAAGTCGAGGGTGTGGACAGGAGAAGTGTGAGCAGCACGAGCTGATAGCCCAGGGGTTTGCTGGGAAGGTGCTCAGCACTGAGTTACAGCATTCTCCAGCTTGTCCAGACAACTCCATACAGATCGCAGATTCCTCATAATCACACGGATCTGCAAGAAAATGAGTGCAGCTGGAGATGTGACAGGGAGGAAGTGCAGGGCAGTGGGCCAGCCCAGGGGTGGAATGGGAAGGCGGGGTCAGGGAGGCACTGGACAGTTAAATACAAGACCAACCTGACCAAAACTTCAAGGCCGATAGAACACTGCGTGTTTGCATTCTGCCCATTTTCTCAGCTCCCTCTCCCCCATCTCTCTCCCTCAATCTCTCCCACCCTCAATTTTAATCTGACAGATAATCACAGGAATCCAGTCATTTACAAAAGAAATTCATCTCCACAATTTCCAGTCAGTTCAAACCGAGATCCTCTGACTGGCCCCACCATCCATACATCATCATCTTTCAGTCAGAGAATCAGACACTACAGAAACAGACCCTTCAGCCTAACCCATCTCTGCTGACCAGTCTCCTCAACTGATCCAGTCCCATTTGCCCTTATCCCTCTAAACCTTTCCTATCCATGTACCCATCCAAATGTTATTTAAATATTATACTGTACTTGCCTCTACCACTTCCTCCGCCAGCTCATTCCATTTACGCACCACACTCTTTGTGAAAAGGTCACCCATGAGATCGCTTTTAAATCTTTCCCCTCTCACCTTCAACCGATGTCCTCCAGTTATGGACTCCCCTCCCTTGGGAAAAAGACCGTTGCTATTCACTTAAACTATTCCAGGGAAAAAAACATCCCAGCCTTTCCAGGTAGCTCATTCCCTCCAGTCCCCGTGACACACTTGCAGATTCTTTCAGAACCCTTTCCAGGTTAATAACATCCCTCCTCCTGCAGGTCGAGCAGAACTGTACACAGTCACTCCAAATGTGGCCTTCCCATTGTCTTGTAGAACCACAACATGATGTCCCAACTCCTATACCCAACACTCTGATCGCTGTCAAATGCTTCCTTCACCACTCTGCTTCCAGGGACACTATCTTCAAGGAGCTATGAACCAACTGAGCAAGATCACAACTTTCTTCACTGTCCATTATCCCACCAATTTTGGTGTCATCTACAAACTCACTCACCATGCCTCATACATTCCCATCCAAACCCCAGTGATGAACAACAGTGGTCCCAGCACCAATCCTTGTGGCTCTAGTCTGAACAACAACCCCCTCCCACCACCCCCTGTCTCTGACCGTTAAGCCAATTTTGATTCCAGCTAGCCAGCTCCCCCTGAACCCCTTCAGCTCTTTTCTCAGACAGATCCATAAACTGTCGGTTCCAAACCTACCCGGCTCCAGTACAATTTGCAGCTTTTCTCCACTAAAATGTCATGTTTCTGTAGTGTAGTGGGTATCACGGTCACCTAACAGACGAGCTGGGCAGAGAACATTGCCTGGGCAAGCTGTGCTGATTGAAGGGAACCAGGTTAAAACACAAACCAACCAGGAGTCATCCAGTCGGATAGCTCCTTTCCTAATGGCCTTAAGGCAAAGCTAGATCGATTATTGAAAAGCAAAGGAATTACGGGTTAGGGTGAGAGGGTGGGTAGGTGGAGCTGAGGCCTGGAAAGATCAGCCATGGTCTTAGTGAATAGTGGAGCAGGCTTGAAGGGCCAGACGGCCTACTCCTGCTCCTAGTTCTTATGTTAGACTCATCCAGCATCGAAACAGGCCCTTCAGCCCAACCTGGCTATGCTGGAAAACAAACAGCAAACTACACTAATCCCATTTCCCTGCACTTGGTCCACGTCTGGTAAGGTCCTGGCATTTTCAGGGTTCTTCCAACTGTTTCTTAAATGTTGCAAGAGTACCTGCTTCCACCACCCTCCAACACATCTCATTTATTTACAATGCTCTGGGTTATCTCCAGTCCCATGGCCCTATTCTCTCCCCAGAGCCCTGAATCAATTCCAAACAGATCCCACTACCCTGTATCAATCCCCAAACTAATCCCACTGCCCCACTCTCTCTCCATAGCCCTGTATCAATCCCCAAACTAACCCCACTGCCCCACTCTCTCCCCATAGCCCTGTATCAATCCCCAAACTAACCCCACTGCCCCACCCTGCTACAGTAGCCCTGTATCGATCCCCAAACTAATCCCACTGCCCCACTCTCTTCCCATACCCCTGTATCGATCCCCAAACTAACCCCACTGCCCCACTCTCTCCCCATAGTCCTGTATCAATCCCCAAACTAATCCGACTGCCCCACTCTCTCCACATAGCCCTGTATCAATCCCCAAACTAATCCCACTGCCCCACTCTCTCCCCATAGCCCTGTATCAATCCCCAAACTAATCCCACTGCCCCACTACCTCCTCTTAGCCCTGTATCAATCCCCAAACTAATCCCACTGCCCCACTCTCTCCCCATAGCCCTGTATCAATCCCCAAACTATTCCCACTACATCCTCTCCCCCCATAGCCCTGTATCAATCCCCAAACTAATCCCACTACCTCCTCTCCCCCAATAGCCCTGTATCAATCCCCAAACTAACCCCACTGCCCCACTACCTCCTCTCCCCCCATAGCCCTGTATCAATCCCCAAACTAATCCCACTACCTCCTCTCCCCCCATAGCCCTGTATCTATCGTTGTGGTTCTGCTCGTCGAGCTGGAAGTTTTTGCTGCAAACGTTTCGTTCCCTGGCTAGGGAACATCATCAGTGCTATTGGAGCCTCCTGTGAAGCGCTGCTTTGATGTTTCTTCCGGTATTTATATTGGTTTGTTCTTGCCGCTTCCGGGTGTCAGTTTCAGCTGCAGTGATTTGTATGTGGGGTCCAGGTCGATGTGTCTGTTGATGGATGTTCTTGCCGTTTCCGGGTGTCAGTTTCAGCTGTAGTGGTTTGTATATGGTGTCCAGGTCAATGTGTCTGTTGATGGAGTTTGGGGATGAATGCCATGCTTCTAGGAATTCTCTGGCTGTTCTCTGTCTGGCTTGTCCTATGATAGTGGTGTTTTCCCAGTCAAATTCATGTTGCTGGTTGTCTGAGTGTATGGCTACTAGAGATAGCTGGTCGTGTCGTTTTGTGGCTAGCTGATGTTCATGGATGCGGATTGTTAGCTGTCTTCCTGTTTGTCCTATATAGTGTTTTGTGCAGTCCTTGCATGGTATTTTGTAAACTACGTTAGTTTGGCTCATGCTGGCTATTGGGTCCTTTGTTCTAGTGAGTTGTTGTCTGAGCGTGGATGTTGGCTTGTGTGCTGTTACGAGTCCTAAGGGTCGCAGTAGTCTGGCTGTCAGTTCTGAGACGCTCCTGATGTATGGGATTGTGGCTAGTCCTTTTGGTTGTGGCATGTCCTCGTTCCTGGTCTTTCATATGAAAGTAACCACCCCAACACACACAAACGAAGCTGCATCAGGACAGTATTTAAAAGAGCTACAACACACTGCAGTACACTAGAACTGCGAAAAGAGGAAGAGGAACATCTATCCAAGGTATTCGCCAAAAACGGATACCCACGCAACTTTATCACCAGATGCCTAAGAGATAGACCACGGAACGAGGACATGCCACAACCAAAAGGACTAGCCACTCTACCATACGTAGACACAAGCCAACATCCACGCTCAGACAACAACTCACTAGAACAAAGGACCCAATAGCCAGCATGAGCCAAACTAACGTAGTTTACAAAATACCATGCAAGGACTGCACAAAACACTATATAGGACAAACAGGAAGACAGCTAACAATCCGCATCCATGAACATCAGCTAGCCACAAAACGACACGACCAGCTATCTCTAGTAGCCATACACTCAGACAACCAGCAACATGAATTTGACTGGGAAAACACCACTATCATAGGACAAGCCACACAGAGAACAGCCAGAGAATTCCTAGAAGCATGGCATTCATCCCCAAACTCCATCAACAGACACATTGACCTGGACACCATATACAAACCACTACAGCTGAAACTGACACCCGGAAACGGCAAGAACATCCATCAACAGACACATCGACCTGGACCCCACATACAAATCACTGCAGCTGAAACTGACACCCAGAAGCGGCAAGAACAAACCAATATAAATACCGGAAGAAACATCAAAGCAGCGCTTCACAGGAGGCTCCAATAGCACTGATGATGTTCCCTAGCCAGGGAACGAAACGTTTGCAGCAAAAACTTCCAGCTCGGCGAGCAGAACCACAACAACGGATACCCGAGCTACAAATCTTCAATCAGATTTTAAACCTGTATCTATCGCCAAACTAATCCCACTGCCTCACTCTCTCCCCATAGCCCTGTATCTATCCCCAAACTAACCCCACTGCCCCACTCTCTCCCCATAGCCCTGTATCATTCCCAAACTAACCCCACTGCCCCACTCTCTCCCCATAGCCCTGTATCAATCCCCAAACTAACGCCACTGCCCCACTACCTCCTCTCCCCCCATAGCCCTGTATCAATCCCCAAACTAACCCCACTGCCCCACTCTCTCCCCATAGCCCTGTATCAATCCCCAAACTAACGCCACTGCCCCACTACCTCCTCTCCCCCCATAGCCCTGTATCAATCTCCAAACTAACCCCACTGCCCCACTCTCTCCCCATAGCCCTGTATCAATCCCCAAACTAATCCCATTGCCCCACTCTCTCCCCATAGCCCTGTATCAATCCCCAAACTAACGCCACTGCCCCACTACCTCCTCTCCCCCCATAGCCCTGTATCAATCCCCAAACTAATCCCACTGCCCCACTCTCTTCCCATAGCCCTGTATCAATCCCCAAACTAATCCCATTGCCCCACTCTCTCCCCATAGCCCGGTATCTATCCCCAAACAAATCCCACTGCCCCACTCTCTTTCCCCATAGCCCTGTATCAATCCCCAAACTAACCCCACTGCCCCACTCTCTCCCCATAGCCCTGTATCAATCCCCAAACTAATCCCACTGCCCCACTCTCTCCCCATAGCCCTGTATCAATCCCCAAACTAATCCCACTGCCCCACTCTCTCCCCATAGCCCTGTATCAATCCCCAAACTAAGCCCACTGCCCCACTCTCTCCCCATAGCCCTGTATCAATCCCCACACTAACCCCACTGCCCCACCCTGCTACAGTAGCCCTGTATCGATCCCCAAACTAACCCCACTGCCCCACTCTCTCCCCATAGCCCGGTATCTATCCCCAAACTAATCCCACTGCCCCACTCTCTTTCCCCATAGCCCTGTATCAATCCCCAAACTAACCCCACTGCCCCACTCTCTCCCCATAGCCCTGTATCAATCCCCAAACTAATCCCACTGCCCCACTCTCTCCCCATAGCCCTGTATCAATCCCCAAACTAATCCCACTGCCCCACTCTCTCCCCATAGCCCTGTATCAATCCCCAAACTAACCCCACTGCCCCACTCTCTCCCCATAGCCCTGTATCAATCCCCAAACTAAGCCCACTGCCCCACTCTCTCCCCATAGCCCTGTATCAATCCCCAAACTAAGCCCACTGCCCCACTCTCTCCCCATAGCCCTGTATCAATCCCCAAACTAAGCCCACTGCCCCACTCTCTCCCCATAGCCCTGTATCAATCCCCACACTAACCCCACTGCCCCACCCTGCTACAGTAGCCCTGTATCCATCGTGTCTGTGTGGTAAGGTTCTGGAATTTGAAGGCATATTCAATTCTGTGAAGGTGAGAAGAAGGATGTACTTGTTTCTCAGACATTAAGGAGTCTCTGGAACACTTCCCCAGACACTGGTGGTGGTTGGTTCATTGAATATTTTGAAGGTCAAGGTGGATAAATGTTTAACTAACGAGGGATTTAAACACCATCATGGACAGGCAGGAATGTGCAGCTGAGGGCAGTCAAACCAGCCATGGCCTCACTGAATGGTATAGCAGGGACAAGGGCCCGGATGGCCTCAGTCTGGATTGTGGTACCTTGCACTGGAAACGCTGCTCCTTGTCTCTGACACAAGACACAGGTTAGGAATGACTGTGTGTGGCTGAAGGGAGCACCCTGGTTGTCAGAGTGAGGAACTGCACAGAGCCATAATACTGTTCCAGGAGAGGAGGAGTGCAGTCGGCAGAGCTGGGCTCCAAGTCAGTCTCCCCTCTGTATCACTCACACTCATTCCCTGCACATTCTGACGTTTTACATACAAGCTCCTGGGAGTGGTCATCCACAACAAGCTTTCTTGGCCTCTCCATGTGGACGCACTGGTTACAAAGGCCCAACAACGTCTCCTCTTCCCCAGGCAGCTGAGGAAATTTGGGGCAGGACGGTGAATACCCTTGCCAACTTTTATAGGTGCGCCATTGAGAGCATTCTGTCTGGATGTATCACTAGCTGGTATGGCAACTGTACCATTAAAGATCGGAGACGGTTACAGGGAGCGGGGAACTCGGCCCAGACAATCACAAAGGCCAACCTCCCATCTATAGAACCCGCTGTCAAGGAAAGGCTGCCAGCATTCTCAAAGATCCATCCCACCCTGGCAATGTTTTTCTACAACCTCTACCATCGGTAGAAGGTACAGAAGCCTGAACACACCCACCAGCCGGTTTCACAACAGTTTCTACCCCACTGTTGTTAGAAAACGAATGGACTCACAAACTCTTAACATTCACCTGTCCCTGTGTTTTTGTTTTTGTTGCTGTTTCCCTGTTATTTACTATCGATGTTACTTAACTCCATGATCTGCCTGTATTGCTCACAAGACAAAGCTCCTCACTGTGCCTCGGTACACGGGACAATAAATTCAATTCAATGCTCAAGTAAACTCCTTTCCAATCCCTCGGAGTGACCCTGCCTCCCCCACACTCTCAGACAGTACACTCCTGATCCTCACCATGTTAAGTTTGTGCCACCTTTTTCTCTATCGAAAGGCAGTGCGAGTGGTTTCTCCACGTGCAGGATAAAGCCCCCATTAACTCTCAGACTCTGGGGGGAACGGGGCAGCTTTGAGTTTTGATACCAGTGGCACTAACTCCATTTGGGTGTTGGGGGATTGTCCCTCAGCGTTCTCTGTGTGGGTCTCAGTTTTTAAATATAAGGGGGTGTCCACATCAGACAAAGATGTGGAAATGTTTTTCTCTCTGAGGGCTGAGAGTCTTTGGAATTGCCTTCCTTGAAAGGCAATGAGTGAGGAATATTTCCATCGTTTTAAGGCAGAGGTGGGGAGATTGCTGATGACTGAGGGGATGAGGGATTACTGCAGGGACACAGGAATGAAGTGTTGAGGTTGAAATCAGCACCGCCATAGTTTTATTGAATCGTGGAGCAGGGCTGAATGGCCTTCCCTTTGTTCCTTGTTTGTGAGGAATTTTAATCTTTTAGCCTCTGGCTTCTGAACAGTTGGATTTTGCTCCCTAACTGAATCAGGATGTTGTGAAATTCCTTGCAGTTTAACCATGTCTGTGGAATGTTGGCTGACCCGCCCTGCTGTCTGCGATAGGCAGAAAGCCCAGTTCAAACTGCATTTCTTCATCCCTACCACACCCAGCCAGTTAGGCTAGGCGGGGGAACACAGGAACTTCCCACAACACTGACTCACAGCTCACCGGAAACACCAACACCAACTGTAGCCGACAGGAAAGACAGGCATTCCTGCTCTCGCCAGTCATCAAAACAAAACCCACTCACTAATCTAACCGACCACTCCAAATACATGCCATGTCACTAACCAGGTCAACACCAACGCCAGAGCACCAAACAAGGTACCAGATCACCAGGAGAACCTCCCACATCACCAAAACACAGTGAGAGACTCCCACAGTCACCAAAACACAGAGGGAGACACCCAGAGTCACCAAATCACCAGGAGAGTCTCTCACAATCACCAAAACACAGAGGGACCCTCCCACAGTCACCAAAACACAGTGAGAGACTCCCACAGTCACCAAAACACAGTGAGAGACTCCCACAGTCACCAAAACAAAGAGAGACTCCCACAATCACCAAAACACAGAGAGACTCCCACAGTCACCAAAACACAGTGAGAGACTCCCACAGTCACCAAAACACCATGGGAGTTCCCCATAGTCACCAAATCACAGACAGAGCCTCCCACAGTCACCAAAACACAGAGGGAGACTCTCCCACAGTTACCAAAACACCATGGGAGTTCCCCATAGTCACCAAATCACCAGGGGATCCTCCCACAGTTACCATAATTACTGATTAAGAATTTTGTTTCTGGGCTTATTATGGGATGTCCTTGGATGTAAGTCCAATATTAAAGTCTGGCTTCTCTGCATGAACATTTCACTGTGAAACCACATATTTAAAACAGCTACTGAAATCCCCATCTGGTTAATATTAAACTGAATGCCTCCAATGATTTCCAACTATTTTTAAAGTCTAACCTTCCCGATAAATATGTCAGTTAATCCTTGTCAAACACATATGGTTTAAATTTAGTTGAACTCTGGGAAGAGATTTACTGGCAGAGAGAAGCATACAAAGCAACAGCCCCAGTACTGAGGGAGGCCATTCATCCATCACTGCTGTAATTTCCCTTTCCTGGAATAAACTAACAGATTCAAACTAACCTTTGGTACATGGATGAGACTCTCACTCTGACCCTTGAACCCAAACTGAGCAAATGTTCTAACTCCAACTCTAACTAACCAGAATAATATTTAAAACTCACAAGCACAGACTACAAGAGTCTGGGAAATTAGTAATTTATATAACAACATCAAACGCAAAGGGAAAAAAACCACACAGCTGCAGAGAGATCGGAAACATGGCAGAGAACAGAACAGAACATTACAGCGCAGTACAGACCCTTCGGCCCTCAATGCTGCACGTCTAAAATATAGCAAAGAATGAATAAAAGATTAATATGGAGCAAAAAAACAGTAGAAGAGAAAGTTAAATGCGAGGTGCTGCATTTTGGGAAAGCAAATCTTAGCAGGACTTATACACTTAATGGTAAGGTCCTAGGGAGTGTTGCTGAACAAAGAGACCTTGGAGTGCAGGTTCATAGCTCCTTGAAAGTGGAATCGCAGGTAGATAGGATAGTGAAGAAGGCGTTTGGTATGCTTTCCTTTATTGGTCAGAGTATTGAGTACAGGGAGTTGGGAGGTCATGTTGCGGCTGTACAGGATATTGGTTGGGTCACTGTTGGAATATTGCGTGCAATTCTGTTCTCCTTCCTATCGGAAAGATGTTGGGAAACTTGAAAGGGTTCAGAAAAGATTTACAAGGATGTTAATAGGAGCTGGATACAGTGCAGAGTAACAGGGAGTTAATGGGAGCTGGAGGCTGTGCAGAGTAACAGAGGGTTAATGGGAGCTGGATACAGTGTAGAGTAACAGAGGGTTAATGGGAGCTGGAGACAGTACAAAGTAATCGAGGGTTACTGGGAGCTGGAGACTGAGCAGAGTAACAGGGAGTTAATGGGGGCTGGAGACTGAGGAGAGAAACAGGGGGTTAATGCGAACTGGATACAGTGCAGAGTAACAGAGGGTTAATGGGAGCTGGAGATTGTGCAGAGTAACAGGGGGTTAATGGGAGCTGGTGACTGAGCAGAGTAACAGAGGGTTAATGGAAACTGGTGACTGTGCAGAGTAACAGGGAGTTAATGGGGGCTGCATACAGTGTAGAGTAACAGAGGGTTAATGGGAGCTGGATACAGTGTAGAGTAACAGAGGGTTAATGGGAGCTGGAGACTCAGCAGCGTAACAGAGGGTTAATTGGGGCTGCAGATTGTGCAGAGTAACAGAGGGTTAATGGAAACTGGTGACTGTGCAGAGTAACAGGGAGTTAATGGGGGCTGCATACAGTGTAGAGTAACAGAGGGTTACTGGGAGCTGGAGACAGTGTAGAGTAACAGAGGGTTAATGGGAGCTGGATACTGTGTAGAGTAACAGAGCGTTACTGGGAGCTGGAGACTGAGCAGAGTAACATGGGGTTAATGGGAGCTGGAGGCTGTGCAGAGTAACAGAGGGTTAATGGGAGCTGGATACAGTGTAGAGTAACAGAGGGTTAATGGGAACTGGTGACTGTGCAGAGTAACAGAGGGTTAATGGGAGCTGGAGACAGTGTAGAGTAACAGAGGGTTAATGGGAACTGGTGACTGTGCAGAGTAACAGAGGTTTAATGGGAGCTGGTGACTGTGCAGAGTAACAGAGGGTTAATGGGAGCTGGAGACAGTGTAGAGTAACAGAGGGTTAATGGGAACTGGTGACTGTGCAGAGTAACAGAGGTTTAATGGGAGCTGGTGACTGTGCAGAGTAACAGAGAGTCAATGGGAGCTGGAGACTGAGCAGAGTAACAGAGGGTTAATGGGGGCTAGAGATTGCGCAGAGTAACAGAGGGTTAATGGGAGCTGGAGACTGAGCAGAGTAACAGAGGGTTAATGGGAACTGGAGTCAGTGCAGAGTAACAGAGGGTTAATGGGAGCTGGAGACAGTGCAGAGTAACAGAGGGTTAATGGGAACTGGAGACTGAGTAGAGTAACAGAGGGTTAATAGGGGCTGGAGATTGTGCAGAGTAACAGGGGGTTAATGGGATCTGGAGACTGAGCAGAGTAACAGAGGGTTAATGGGAGCTGGTGACTGTGCAGAGTAACAGAGGGTTAATGGAAACTGGTGACTGTGCAGAGTAACAGAGGGTTAATGAGAGCTGGAGATTGAGCAGAGTAACAGAGGGTTAATGGAAACTGGTGACTGTGCAAAGTAACAGGGAGTTAATGGGGGCTGCATACAGTGTAGAGTAACAGAGGGTTAATGGGAGCTGGATACAGTGTAGAGTAACAGAGGGTTAATGGGAGCTGGATACAGTGTAGAGTAACAGAGGGTTAATGGGAGCTGGAGACAGTACAAAGTAATCGAGGGTTACTGGGAGCTGGAGATTGTGCAGAGTAACAGGGGGTTAATGGGAGCTGGAGACTGAGCAGAGTAACAGAGGGTTAATGGGGGCTGGAGATTGTGCAGAGTAACAGGGGGTTAATGGGAGCTGGAGACTGAGCAGAGTAACAGAGTGTTAATGGAAACTGGTGACTGTGCAGAGTAACAGAGGGTTAATGGGGGCTGGAGGCTGTGCAGAGTAACAGAGGGTTAATGGGAGCTGGATACAGTGTAGAGTAACAGAGGGTTAATGGGAACTGGTGACTGTGCAGAGTAACAGAGGGTTAATGGGAGCTGGAGACAGTGTAGAGTAACAGAGGGTTAATGGGAACTGGTGGCTGTGCAGAGTAACAGAGGGTTAATGGGAACTGGAGACAGTGCAGAGTAACAGAGCGTTAATGGAAACTGGTGACTGTGCAGAGTAACAGAGGGTTAATGGGAGCTGGAGACTGAGTAGAGTAACAGAGGTTTAATGGGAGCTGGTGACTGTGCAGAGTAACAGAGGGTCAATGGGAGCTGGAGATTGTGCAGAGTAACAGAGGGTTAATGGGAGCTGGAGACAGTGTAGAGTAACAGAGGGTTAATGGGAACTGGTGACTGTGCAGAGTAACAGAGGGTTAATGGGAGCTGGAGTCAGTGCAGAGTAACAGAGGGTTAATGGGAATTGGAGACTGAGTAGAGTAACAGAGGGTTAATAGGGGCTGGAGATTGTGCAGAGTAACAGGGGGTTAATGGGAGCTGGAGACTGAGCAGAGTAACAGAGGGTTAATGGGAGCTGGTGACTGTGCAGAGTAACAGAGGGTTAATGGAAACTGGTGACTGTGCAGAGTAACAGAGGGTTAATGAGAGCTGGTGATTGAGCAGAGTAACAGAGGGTTAATGGAAACTGGTGACTGTGCAGAGTAACAGGGAGTTAATGGGGGCTGCATACAGTGTAGAGTAACAGAGGGTTAATGGGAGCTGGATACAGTGTAGAGTAACAGAGGGTTAATGGGAGCTGGAGACTCAGCAGAGTAACATGGGGTTAATGGGGGCTGGAGATTGTGCAGAGTAACAGAGGGTTAATGGGAGCTGGAGACAGTGTAG
This sequence comes from Hemiscyllium ocellatum, assembly GCF_020745735.1. Taxonomy (NCBI): domain Eukaryota; kingdom Metazoa; phylum Chordata; class Chondrichthyes; order Orectolobiformes; family Hemiscylliidae; genus Hemiscyllium; species Hemiscyllium ocellatum. Next base: position 141,662,035 of record NC_083405.1, on the reverse strand, counting down.
AGAAAGAGAGGGTTAATGGGAACTGGTGACTGTGCAGAGTAACAGAGGGTTAATGGGAACTGGTGACTGAGCAGAGTAACAGAGGGTTAATGTGAACTGGAGACTGAGTAGAGTAACAGAGGTTTAATGGAAACTGGTGACTGTGCAGAGTAACAGAGGGTTAATGGGAGCTGGAAACAGTGCAGAGTAACAGAGGGTTAATTGGAACTGGAGACTGAGTAGAGTAACAGAGTGTTAATGGGACCTAGAGACTGGACAGAGCAACAGAGCGTTAATGGGAGCTGGATACTGAGCAGACTAACAGAGCGTTAACGGACTGGTGACTGAGTAGAGTAACAGAGGGTTAATGGGATCTGGAGTCAGTGCAGAGTAACAGAGGGTTAATGGGAGCTAGAGACTGTGCAGAGTAACAGAGGGTTAATGGGAGCTGGTGACTGTGCAGAGTAACATAGGGTTAATGGGAGCTGGAGACTGGGCAGAGTAACAGAGGGTTAATGGGATCTGGAGTCAGTGCAGAGTAACAGAGGGTTAATGGGAGCTGGAGACTGAGCAGAGTAACATAGGGTTAATGGGAGCTAGAGACTGGACAGAGCAACAGAGGGTTAATGGAAACTGGGGATTGTGCAGAGTAACAGAGGGTTAATGGGAGCTGGAGGCTGTGCAGAGTAACGGAGCGTTAATGGGAGCTGGAGGCTGTGCAGAAATGGGGGCTGGATACAGTGTAGAGTAACGGTGGTTAATGGGAGCTGTATACAGTGTAGAGTAACAGGGGGTTAATGGGAGCTGGAGACTCAGCAGCGTAACAGAGGGTTAATGGGAGCTGGAGACTGAGCAGAGTAACAGAGGGTTAATGGGAGCTGGAGACTGGGCAGAGTAACAGAGGGTTAATGGAAACTGGTGACTGTGCAGAGTAACAGAGGGTTAATGGGAACTGGAGACAGTGCAGAGTAACAAAGGGTTAATGGGAGCTGGAGACAGTGTAGAGTAACAGAGGGTTAATGGGAGCTGGAGACTGGGCAGAGTAACAGAGGTTTAATGGAAACTGGTGACTGTGCAGAGTAACAGAGGGTTAATGAGAGCTGGAGACTGGACAGAGCAACAGAGGGTTAATGGGAGCTGGAGACTGAGCAAAGTAACAGAGGGTTAATGAGAGCTGGAGACTGGGCAGAGTAACAGAGGTTTAATGGAAACTGGTGACTGTGCAGAGTAACAGAGGGTTAATGAGAGCTGGAGACTGGACAGAGCAACAGAGGGTTAATGGGAGCTGGAGACTGAGCAAAGTAACAGAGGGTTAATGAGAGCTGGAGACTGGACAGAGCAACAGAGGGTTAATGGGAGCTGGAGACTGAGTAGAGGGACAGAGGGTCAATGGAAACTGGTGACTGTGCAGAGTAACAGATGGGAGCTAGAGACTGGACAGAGCAACAGAGCATTAATGGGAGCTGGAGACTGAGTAGAGTATCAGAGGGTTAATGGGATCGGGAGGCTGTGCAGAGTAACAGAGGGTTAATGGGAGCTGGAGACTGAGCAGAGTAACAGGGAGTTTTTGGGAGCTAGAGACTGTGCAGAGTAACAGAGGGTTACTGGGAGCTGGAGACTGAGCAGAGTAACAGAGGGTTAATGGGAGCTGGATACAGTGTAGAGTAACAGCGGGTTAATGGGAGCTGGAGGCTGTGCAGAGTAACAGAGGGTTAATGGGAGCTGGAGGCAGTGCAGAGTAATAGGGGGTTAATGGGAGCTGGATACAGTGTAGAGTAACAGGGGGTTAATGGGAGCTGGATACTGTGCACAGTAACAGAGGGTTAATGGGAGCTGGAGGCAGTGCAGAGTAATAGGGGGTTAATGGGAGCTGGATACAGTGTAGAGTAACAGAGGGTTAATGGGAGCTGGATACTGTGTAGAGTAACAGAGGGTTACTGGGAGCTGGAGACTGAGCAGAGTAACAGGAGGTTAATGGGGGCTGGAGACTGAGCAGAGTAACAGGGAGTTACTGGGAGCTGGTGACTGAGCAGAGTAACAGAGCGTTAATGGGGGCTGGAGACTGTGCAGAGTAACAGAGGGTTAATGGGAACTGGAGACTGAGTAGAGTAACAGAGAGGTAATGGAAACTGGTGACTGTGCAGAGTAACAGAGGGTTAATGAGAGCTGGAGACAGTGTAGAGTAACAGAGGGTTAATGGGAACTGGAGACTGAGTAGGGTAACAGAGAGGTAATGGAAACTGGTGACTGTGCAGAGTAACAGAGGGTTAATGAGAGCTGGAGACAGTGTAGAGTAACAGAGGGTTAATGGGAGCTGGAGACTGAGCAGAGTAACAGAAGATTAATGGAAACTGGTGACTGTGCAGAGTAACAGAGGGTTAATGGGAGCTGGAGACTAAGCAGAGTAACAGAGGGTTAATGGGAGCTGGACACAGTGCAGAGTAACAGAGGGTTAATGGGAATTGGGGACTGAGTAGAGTAACAGAGGGTTAACGGGAGCTGGAGACAGTGCAGAGTAACAGAGGGCTAATGAGAGCTGGAGACTGAGCAGAGTAACAGAGAGTTAATGGGAACTGGAGACTGAGTAGAGTAACAGAGGGTTAATGGAAACTGGTGACTGTGCAGAGTAACAGAGGGTTAATGGGGGCTGTAGATTGTGCAGAGTAACAGAGGGTTAATGGGAGCTGGAGACTGAGTAGAGTAACAGAGGGTTAATGGGAGCTAGAGACTGGACAGAGCAACAGAGCATTAATGGGAGCTGGAGACTGAGTAGAGTAACAGAGTGTTAATGGGAAATGGAGACTGAGTAGAGTAACAGAGGGTTAATGGCAACTGGTTACTGTGCAGAGTAACAGAGGGTTAATGGGAGCTAGAGACTGGACAGAGCAACAGAGGATTAATGGGAGCTGGAGACTGAGCAGAGTAACAGAGGGTTAATGGGAACTGGAGACTGAGTAGAGTAACAGAGGGTTAATGGAAACTGGTGACTGTGCAGAGTAACAGAGGGTTAATGGGATCTGGAGGCTGTGCAGAGTAACAGGGAGTTAATGGGAGCTAGAGACTGGACAGAGCAACAGAGGATTAATGGGAGCTGGAGACTGAGCAGAGTAACAGAGCGTTAATGGAAACTGGTGACTGTGCAGAGTAACAGAGGGTTAATGGGGGCTTGAGATTGTGCAGAGTAACAGAGGGTTAATGGGAGCTGGAGACTGAGCAGAGTAACAGAGGGTTAATGGGAGCTGGAGACAGTGCAGAGTAACAGAGGTTTAATGGGATCTGGTGACTGTGCAGAGTAACAGGGGATTAATGGGAGCTGGAGACTGAGCAGAGCAACAGAGGATTAATGGGAGCTGGAGACTGAGCAGAGTAACAGAGGGTTAATGGAAACTGGTGACTGTGCAGAGTAACAGGGGATTAATGGGAGCTGGAGACAGTGCAGAGTAACAGAGGGTTAATGGGAGCTGGAGACAGTGCAGAGTAACAGAGGGCTAATGGGATCTGGAGTCAGTGCAGAGTAACAGAGGGTTAATGGGAGCTGGAGACTGAGCAGAGTAACAGAGGGTTAATGGGATCTGGAGTCAGTGCAGAGTAACAGAGGGTTAATGGGAACTGGTGGCTGTGCAGAGTAACAGAGGGTTAATGGGAACTGGAGACAGTGCAGAGTAACAGAGCGTTAATGGAAACTGGTGACTGTGCAGAGTAACAGAGGGTTAATGGGAGCTGGAGACTGAGTAGAGTAACAGAGGTTTAATGGGAGCTGGTGACTGTGCAGAGTAACAGAGGGTCAATGGGAGCTGGAGATTGTGCAGAGTAACAGAGGGTTAATGGGAGCTGGAGACAGTGTAGAGTAACAGAGGGTTAATGGGAACTGGTGACTGTGCAGAGTAACAGAGGGTTAATGGGAGCTGGAGTCAGTGCAGAGTAACAGAGGGTTAATGGGAACTGGAGACTGAGTAGAGTAACAGAGGGTTAATAGGGGCTGGAGATTGTGCAGAGTAACAGGGGGTTAATGGGAGCTGGAGACTGAGCAGAGTAACAGAGGGTTAATGGGAGCTGGTGACTGTGCAGAGTAACAGAGGGTTAATGGAAACTGGTGACTGTGCAGAGTAACAGAGGGTTAATGAGAGCTGGTGATTGAGCAGAGTAACAGAGGGTTAATGGAAACTGGTGACTGTGCAGAGTAACAGGGAGTTAATGGGGGCTGCATACAGTGTAGAGTAACAGAGGGTTAATGGGAGCTGGATACAGTGTAGAGTAACAGAGGGTTAATGGGAGCTGGAGACTCAGCAGAGTAACATGGGGTTAATGGGGGCTGGAGATTGTGCAGAGTAACAGAGGGTTAATGGGAGCTGGAGACAGTGTAGAGAAAGAGAGGGTTAATGGGAACTGGTGACTGTGCAGAGTAACAGAGGGTTAATGGGAACTGGTGACTGAGCAGAGTAACAGAGGGTTAATGTGAACTGGAGACTGAGTAGAGTAACAGAGGTTTAATGGAAACTGGTGACTGTGCAGAGTAACAGAGGGTTAATGGGAGCTGGAAACAGTGCAGAGTAACAGAGGGTTAATTGGAACTGGAGACTGAGTAGAGTAACAGAGTGTTAATGGGACCTAGAGACTGGACAGAGCAACAGAGCGTTAATGGGAGCTGGATACTGAGCAGACTAACAGAGCGTTAACGGACTGGTGACTGAGTAGAGTAACAGAGGGTTAATGGGATCTGGAGTCAGTGCAGAGTAACAGAGGGTTAATGGGAGCTAGAGACTGTGCAGAGTAACAGAGGGTTAATGGGAGCTGGTGACTGTGCAGAGTAACATAGGGTTAATGGGAGCTGGAGACTGGGCAGAGTAACAGAGGGTTAATGGGATCTGGAGTCAGTGCAGAGTAACAGAGGGTTAATGGGAGCTGGAGACTGAGCAGAGTAACATAGGGTTAATGGGAGCTAGAGACTGGACAGAGCAACAGAGGGTTAATGGAAACTGGGGATTGTGCAGAGTAACAGAGGGTTAATGGGAGCTGGAGGCTGTGCAGAGTAACGGAGCGTTAATGGGAGCTGGAGGCTGTGCAGAAATGGGGGCTGGATACAGTGTAGAGTAACGGTGGTTAATGGGAGCTGTATACAGTGTAGAGTAACAGGGGGTTAATGGGAGCTGGAGACTCAGCAGCGTAACAGAGGGTTAATGGGAGCTGGAGACTGAGCAGAGTAACAGAGGGTTAATGGGAGCTGGAGACTGGGCAGAGTAACAGAGGGTTAATGGAAACTGGTGACTGTGCAGAGTAACAGAGGGTTAATGGGAACTGGAGACAGTGCAGAGTAACAAAGGGTTAATGGGAGCTGGAGACAGTGTAGAGTAACAGAGGGTTAATGGGAGCTGGAGACTGGGCAGAGTAACAGAGGTTTAATGGAAACTGGTGACTGTGCAGAGTAACAGAGGGTTAATGAGAGCTGGAGACTGGACAGAGCAACAGAGGGTTAATGGGAGCTGGAGACTGAGCAAAGTAACAGAGGGTTAATGAGAGCTGGAGACTGGGCAGAGTAACAGAGGTTTAATGGAAACTGGTGACTGTGCAGAGTAACAGAGGGTTAATGAGAGCTGGAGACTGGACAGAGCAACAGAGGGTTAATGGGAGCTGGAGACTGAGCAAAGTAACAGAGGGTTAATGAGAGCTGGAGACTGGACAGAGCAACAGAGGGTTAATGGGAGCTGGAGACTGAGTAGAGGGACAGAGGGTCAATGGAAACTGGTGACTGTGCAGAGTAACAGATGGGAGCTAGAGACTGGACAGAGCAACAGAGCATTAATGGGAGCTGGAGACTGAGTAGAGTATCAGAGGGTTAATGGGATCGGGAGGCTGTGCAGAGTAACAGAGGGTTAATGGGAGCTGGAGACTGAGCAGAGTAACAGGGAGTTTTTGGGAGCTAGAGACTGTGCAGAGTAACAGAGGGTTACTGGGAGCTGGAGACTGAGCAGAGTAACAGAGGGTTAATGGGAGCTGGATACAGTGTAGAGTAACAGCGGGTTAATGGGAGCTGGAGGCTGTGCAGAGTAACAGAGGGTTAATGGGAGCTGGAGGCAGTGCAGAGTAATAGGGGGTTAATGGGAGCTGGATACAGTGTAGAGTAACAGGGGGTTAATGGGAGCTGGATACTGTGCACAGTAACAGAGGGTTAATGGGAGCTGGAGGCAGTGCAGAGTAATAGGGGGTTAATGGGAGCTGGATACAGTGTAGAGTAACAGAGGGTTAATGGGAGCTGGATACTGTGTAGAGTAACAGAGGGTTACTGGGAGCTGGAGACTGAGCAGAGTAACAGGAGGTTAATGGGGGCTGGAGACTGAGCAGAGTAACAGGGAGTTACTGGGAGCTGGTGACTGAGCAGAGTAACAGAGCGTTAATGGGGGCTGGAGACTGTGCAGAGTAACAGAGGGTTAATGGGAACTGGAGACTGAGTAGAGTAACAGAGAGGTAATGGAAACTGGTGACTGTGCAGAGTAACAGAGGGTTAATGAGAGCTGGAGACAGTGTAGAGTAACAGAGGGTTAATGGGAACTGGAGACTGAGTAGGGTAACAGAGAGGTAATGGAAACTGGTGACTGTGCAGAGTAACAGAGGGTTAATGAGAGCTGGAGACAGTGTAGAGTAACAGAGGGTTAATGGGAGCTGGAGACTGAGCAGAGTAACAGAAGATTAATGGAAACTGGTGACTGTGCAGAGTAACAGAGGGTTAATGGGAGCTGGAGACTAAGCAGAGTAACAGAGGGTTAATGGGAGCTGGACACAGTGCAGAGTAACAGAGGGTTAATGGGAATTGGGGACTGAGTAGAGTAACAGAGGGTTAACGGGAGCTGGAGACAGTGCAGAGTAACAGAGGGCTAATGAGAGCTGGAGACTGAGCAGAGTAACAGAGAGTTAATGGGAACTGGAGACTGAGTAGAGTAACAGAGGGTTAATGGAAACTGGTGACTGTGCAGAGTAACAGAGGGTTAATGGGGGCTGTAGATTGTGCAGAGTAACAGAGGGTTAATGGGAGCTGGAGACTGAGTAGAGTAACAGAGGGTTAATGGGAGCTAGAGACTGGACAGAGCAACAGAGCATTAATGGGAGCTGGAGACTGAGTAGAGTAACAGAGTGTTAATGGGAAATGGAGACTGAGTAGAGTAACAGAGGGTTAATGGCAACTGGTTACTGTGCAGAGTAACAGAGGGTTAATGGGAGCTAGAGACTGGACAGAGCAACAGAGGATTAATGGGAGCTGGAGACTGAGCAGAGTAACAGAGGGTTAATGGGAACTGGAGACTGAGTAGAGTAACAGAGGGTTAATGGAAACTGGTGACTGTGCAGAGTAACAGAGGGTTAATGGGATCTGGAGGCTGTGCAGAGTAACAGGGAGTTAATGGGAGCTAGAGACTGGACAGAGCAACAGAGGATTAATGGGAGCTGGAGACTGAGCAGAGTAACAGAGCGTTAATGGAAACTGGTGACTGTGCAGAGTAACAGAGGGTTAATGGGGGCTTGAGATTGTGCAGAGTAACAGAGGGTTAATGGGAGCTGGAGACTGAGCAGAGTAACAGAGGGTTAATGGGAGCTGGAGACAGTGCAGAGTAACAGAGGTTTAATGGGATCTGGTGACTGTGCAGAGTAACAGGGGATTAATGGGAGCTGGAGACTGAGCAGAGCAACAGAGGATTAATGGGAGCTGGAGACTGAGCAGAGTAACAGAGGGTTAATGGAAACTGGTGACTGTGCAGAGTAACAGGGGATTAATGGGAGCTGGAGACAGTGCAGAGTAACAGAGGGTTAATGGGAGCTGGAGACAGTGCAGAGTAACAGAGGGCTAATGGGATCTGGAGTCAGTGCAGAGTAACAGAGGGTTAATGGGAGCTGGAGACTGAGCAGAGTAACAGAGGGTTAATGGGATCTGGAGTCAGTGCAGAGTAACAGAGGGTTAATGGCAACTGGTTACTGTGCAGAGTAACAGAGGGTTAATGGGAGCTAGAGACTGGACAGAGCAACAGAGGATTAATGGGAGCTGGAGACTGAGCAGAGTAACAGAGGGTTAATGGAAACTGGTGACTGTGCAGAGTAACAGGGGATTAATGGGAGCTGGAGACAGTGCAGAGTAACAGAGGGTTAATGGGAGCTGGAGACAGTGCAGAGTAACAGAGGGCTAATGGGATCTGGAGTCAGTGCAGAGTAACAGAGGGTTAATGGGAGCTGGAGACTGAGCAGAGTAACAGAGGGTTAATGGGATCTGGAGTCAGTGCAGAGTAACAGAGGGTTAATGGGAGCTGGAGACTGAGCAGAGTAACATAGGGTTAATGGGAGCTAGAGACTGGACAGAGCAACAGAGCATTAATGGGAGCTGGAGACTGAGCAGAGTAACAGAGGGTTAATGGGAACTGGAGACTGAGTAGAGTAACAGAGGGTTAATGGAAACTGGTGACTGTGCAGAGTAACAGAGGGTTAATGGGATCTGGAGGCTGTGCAGAGTAACAGGGAGTTAATGGGAGCTAGAGACTGGACAGAGCAACAGAGGATTAATGGGAGCTGGAGACTGAGCAGAGTAACAGAGCGTTAATGGAAACTGGTGACTGTGCAGAGTAACAGAGGGTTAATGGGGGCTTGAGATTGTGCAGAGTAACAGAGGGTTAATGGGAGCTGGAGACTGAGCAGAGTAACAGAGGGTTAATGGGAGCTGGAGACAGTGCAGAGTAACAGAGGGTTAATGGGATCTGGTGACTGTGCAGAGTAACAGGGGATTAATGGGAGCTGGAGACTGAGCAGAGTAACAAAGGGTTAATGGGAGCTGGAGACAGTGCAGAGTAACAGAGGGTTAATGGGAGCTGGTGACTGAGCAGAGTAACAGGGGATTAATGGGAGCTGGAGACAGTGCAGAGTAACAGAGGGTTAATGGGAGCTGGAGACAGTGCAGAGTAACAGAGGGCTAATGGGATCTGGAGTCAGTGCAGAGTAACAGAGCGTTAATGGGAGCTGGAGACTGAGCAGAGTAACAGAGGGTTAATGGGATCTGGAGTCAGTGCAGAGTAACAGAGGGTTAATGGGAGCTGGAGACTGAGCAGATTAACATAGGGTTAATGGGAGCTAGAGACTGGACAGAGCAACAGAGGGTTAATGGGAGCTGGAGACTGAGCAGAGTAACAGAGGGTTAATGGAAACTGGGGATTGTGCAGAGTAACAGAGGGTTAATGGGAGGTGGAGGCTGTGCAGAGTAACGGAGCGTTAATGGGAGCTGGAGACAGTGTAGAAATGGGGGCTGGATACAGTGTAGAGTAACGGTGGTTAATGGGAGCTGTATACAGTGTAGAGTTACAGGGAGTTAATGGGAGCTGGAGACAGTGTAGAGTAACAGAGGGTTAATGGAAACTGGACACAGTGCAGAGTAACAGAGGGTTAATGGGAATTGGAGACTGAGTAGAGTAACAGAGGGTTAACGGGAGCTAGAGACTGGACAGAGCAACAGAGGATTAATGGGAGCTGGAGACTGAGCAGAGTAACAGAGGGTTAATGGGAACTGGAGACTGAGTAGAGTAACAGAGGGTTAATGGAAACTGATGACTGTGCAGAGTAACAGAGGGTTAATGGGATCTGGAGGCTGTGCAGAGTAACAGGGAGTTAATGGGAGCTAGAGACTGGACAGAGCAACAGAGGATTAATGGGAGCTGGAGACTGAGCAGAGTAACAGAGGGTTAATGGGAGCTGGTGACTGTGCAGAGTAACAGGGATTAATGGGAGCTGGAGACTGAGCAGAGTAACAGAGGGTTAATGGGGGCTGGAGATTGTGCAGAGTAACAGAGGGTTAATGGGAGCTGGTGACTGTGCAGAGTAACAGGGGGTTAATGGGAGCTGGTGACTGTGCAGAGTAACAGGGGATTAATGGGAGCTGGAGACTGAGCAGAGTAACAGAGGGTTAATGGGAGCTGGAGACAGTGCAGAGTAACAGAGGGTTAATGGGAGCTGGTGACTGAGCAGAGTAACAGGGGATTAATGGGAGCTGGAGACAGTGCAGAGTAACAGAGGGTTAATGGGAGCTGGAGACTGAGCAGAGTAACAGAGGGTTAATGGGAGCTGGAGACAGTGCAGAGTAACAGAGGGTTAATGGGAGCTGGAGACTGAGCAGAGTAACAGAGGGTTAATGGGTGCTGGTGACTGAGCAGAGTAACAGGGGATTAATGTGAGCTGGAGACAGTGCAGAGTAACAGAGGGTTAATGGGAGCTGGAGACTGAGCAGAGTAACAGAGGGTTCATGGGAGCTGGAGACTGAGCAGAGTAACAGAGGGTTAATGGGAGCTGGAGGCAGTGCAGTGTAACAGAGGGTTAATGGGAGCTGGAGACTGAGCAGAGTAACAGAGGGTTAAGTGGTGTACCGGGAAGTCAGAGAGCGCCTCATGCAGACTAAGAGCGATCACATCTACCCACCCAGGCAGCACATCTGCATTCTCAGGTATTGGTTAATGTCTTGTTCACGGGTATAGCTGCACCAAACGGACTTCTCGATTATCTCCTGGGTACACATGGTAAAGACACTGCTGCTAGCCCAGTCTCGGTCTCTGTCTCTGTGTGTTTGTATCCGAGCGCCGTGTTGTTGCTCTCTCTACTGTCGACGGCTGCGTCCACTCTCTGATCAAGTTGCAGTTTTCTTAACCAGCTGGCTCTGAATCAACAACACTGAGGCCCCACTGCCACACCCAGAACACAACAACAACAGAAGCAAACGAGATCCCGCCAACCAACCGGAATCCCTACACAGCCCAAAGCCCTCACCTCAAACTCATAACCCACCTCATAGGCAAGGCGTACCCTCACTCACCCCCATCCCACACTCACTCACCCCCAAAGTGACAACTACCATTTAACATTAACCAGGCAATGTCACAGTTCAATCAAACATTACTTAACCCTTGCTGCACTCAACTGTTTCAGGACATGGGCTAAACCCATTTCAGTCTGAGATAAGGACAAAGCTCTTCACCCAGTGAGTGGGGAGCCTGTGGAACTCTGAGAGTAAAACATTGACTGTTTTCAAGAAGGAATTGGCTCTCAGGAGTGAAATGGATCAAGGACTATGTGGGAGCAGGGAACCGAGTTTGCTGGTCAGCTATGATCATATCGAAGTGCTGGAATGCACCATTCTGCTTCTGTTTTTTTGATGTTTCTGCATGTGAATGACTCAGAGGGAGTCTGAGTTACTCCGTCAAATCTACAGGAGGCTGAGATCCACACATCAGGAAGGAGGGTCTCTCTCATTTTAAACAGTGAGGCGATGTTCAGCACTGACTCCTCAGATGCTGAAACAGTCCGGGTCCAAATGCAACAAGATCTGGACAATCTCCAGGCTTGGGCTGACAAGTGGCAAGTAACATTCATGCCACACAAATATAACGAGAGCCCATCGAACCACTGCCACTTGACATTCAATGGTATTACCATCACCAAATCCCCCACTATCAAGGATGAAGGGCTTGTCATATGAAGAGCAGTTGAGGACTCTGGGTCTGTACTTGGTGGAGTTTAGAAATATGAGGGGGATCTAACTAACTTACAGAACACTGAGAGGCCTGGATGGAGGGGATGTGGGGAAGATGCTTCCCTGGGAAGTGAGGGCACTGCCTCAGAGTGAAGGGATGAGACTTTAGAACTAAGATGGGGAGGAATTTCTTCACCTAGAGGGTGGGGAAACTGTGGAACTCATCACTGCGGAGGGCTGTGGAGGCCAAGTCACTGAGTGTATTTAAGACCGAGATAGGTAGGTTCTTGATGGATAAAGCAATCAAGGGTTACAGGGAGAAGGCAGGAGAATGGGGTTAAGGAATCTATCAGTCCTGATCGAATGGCAGAGCACTCGATGGGCTGAATGGTGTAACTCTGCTCCTGTATCGGATGGTTTTTGGACACAGTGACCCACAACCATACATCACTTCAGAGTCATTCATTACTCACCAACAACATACAATCATCAACTGACACTCCTGTGAACACAGGGATCCACTAATAACACTATGCATTCAGTAATCCACGAACACACTTCCCCAGGTACCTGTAGTGATCTGCTCCACTGTGAAGATACTGAGGCCCAGTCACACACTCATTCACACTGAATTTCACTGGTATTGTGTTCTGTTCTGGAATCCATGCTCTGGGAGGGATGTGTGCGCATGGGAGAGGGTGCACAGGAGATTTACCAGGATGTGGCCTGGGCTGGAGAGATTCAGAGATGAGGAGAGATTGGACAGAGTGAGATTGATTTCCTTAGAGGAGACTGTGGGAGGTCATGATTGTCATGTATAAAATTATGAGGGGCATTGACAGAGTAGATAGAAGAAACCTTTCCCCTTTACGCAGAGATCAATGACCAGGGAGCTGGGATTTAAGGTAAGGGGCAGGAGGTTTAGAGGGGGATGTGAGGGGGGTGGGGAATCTGGACCTCACAGCCTGAGAGGGTGGGAGAGGCAGGAACCCTCATCACATTGAACAGGGATTGAGATGTGTATGTGCGATGCCAAAGTACACAAGGATGTGGGCTAACTGCTGGAAAACGGGATTAGAATTGCTAGAGGTGGTTGTTTTTAACTAGTGTAGACCTGATGGGCCGAAGGGCCTATTTCTGTGCTGTACATCTCTAGGACTCATTCCACCCCAACCCCACCCCCAATGAACAGACAGTGATCCAGTAACACCACAAAGGCCACCCGTCCTGTGTCTCAGTCTTTCCCCCACACAGCTCCTAGTAGAGGAAACGGTTTCTGAGCTGAATGGTTTTTTGGCCACTTGCCTCCTTCCTGTGGAACCGGTGAGTCACAATCCTGCAAAACCACTGCCCAGATTCATAAAACACATCAGCAAGTTCCATACTCAATCTGCACTTAACTGCAAGGAATGGCTGTATCTCATACCATTGCTCAGCCAGTCAGCCCATTGAGTCTGTGCTGGCTCTCTGTACGGTCATCTGGTCAGTCCCCTCCCCCACACCCTCCCCATCTCCCTACAACTTCCATTCCCCTCAAATCCCTGTCCAATTTCCTTCTGAAACTGTTCCTTGTCTCTCTCTCTCTCTCCAGCCCTGTCGTGGACAGTGTGTCCCAGGTCCCTGCCATTTGCTGTGTAATCCAGTTTTCCTCACCTTCCCCTGCGCCTCTTACCCACAATCTTCAATCTCCCCCCCCTGTCCTTGCAGCAGCAGCTAATGGGGAGACATTTCTAAACCAGTCAGAATCTCATCCACCTCGATCGGATCTCCCTCAATGCCGTCTGCTCCGAGGAGATTCTCCAACCTGACCCGGGAACTGAAATCCGTCATCCCTGGGACCATTCTGGTCAATCTCTCGGCACCCTCTCAGGGACCCTCACATCCAATCCTCAGTGAGTAATGAACCGTGGAAGATCAGCGGTCCCCACACTGATCCAGGAATGAACTCTGTTCATTCTGAAACACATTTGTCACCAGGGATTGGACACGGAGGGGCGCTTTCCATTTGTAGATTGGAGGAAACTTGGACAATGAGTGGCCGACCAGCAGGCACACCTCAGGTACAAGAAAAAAGCAGATGGGTTACGGGATGGAAAGGGAGCCAGCAGACAGTGCAGGGATCCCCTGTGGCCGTTCCCCTCAACAACAGGTATACCGTTTTGGTTACTGTTGGGGGGGTGAAGATTTACCGGGCTCTGGCACAGAGTCTGTCCCTGCTGCTCAGAAGGGAAGGGGGAAGAGGAGCAGAGCAGTAGTCATTGGGGACTCCATAGTTAGGGGGACAGATAGGAGGTTCTGTGGGGAGGAGAGAGAGACTCAGGATTGGTGTGTCACCTCCCAGGCGCCAGAGTTCATGATGTCTCCGATTGTGTTTTCGGGATCCTTCAGGGGGAGGGGGAGCAGCCCCAAGTCGTGGCCCACACAGGCACCAATGACATAGGTAGGAAAAGGGATGGGGATTTAAGGCAGAAATTCAGGGAGCGAGGATGGAAGCTTAGAGCTAGGACAAACAGAGTTGTTATCTCAGGTTTGTTGCCCATGCCACATGATAGTGAGGCAAGGAACAGGGAGAGAGAGGAGTTGAACACGTGGCTACAGGGAAGGTGGGTTTCAGATAGCTGGATAATCGGGGATCATTCTGGGGTAGGTGGGACCTCTACAAGCAGGATGGTCTTCACCTGAACCAGAAAGGTCCCAATATCCTGCCAGGGAAATTTGCTTTTGCTCTTCGGGAGAGTTCAAACTATTTCAACAGGGGGGCGGAAATCTACATTGTAGCTTCAGTGTCCAGGTGGTTGAGAATAGCGAGGTCAGAAATATGGTCACTAGAGTGCACCGGCAATGCAGGAAGGCGGTTTGATGTGTGTCTACTTCAACACTAGGAGCATCCGGTGAACTTGCAGCGTGGGCTTCTACCTGGGACTTGGATGTTGTGGTCAGTTCGGTGACATGGTTAGAGCAGGGACAGGAATGGTTGTTGCAGGTTCCGGTGTTTAGATGTTTCAGTAAGAATAGAGAAGATGGTAAAAGAGGGGAGGTGTGGCATTGTTAGTCAAGGACAGTATTACAGTGGCAGAAAGGATGTTTGAGGACTCGTCTACTGAGGTAGTATGGGCTGGGGTTAGAAACAGGAAAGGAGAGGTTGCCCTGTTTGGTGTTTTCTACAGGCTTCCGAATAGTTCCAGAGATATAGAGGAAAGGATAGCAAAGATAATTCTGGATAGGAGCGAGACTATCAGGGTAGTTGTTATAGGGGACTTTAACTTTCCAAATATTGACTGGAAATACTATAGTTTGAGTATTTTAGATGGGTCAGTTTTTGTCCAATGTTTCCTGACACAGTATGTAGACAGGCCAACAAGGGGTGAGGCCACACACTGGATTTGATACTGGATAATGAGCCCGGCCAGGTGTTAGATTTGGAAGTAGGTGAGCATTTTGGCGATAGAGACCACAATTCAGTAATAGAACATAGAACAGTACAGCACAGAACAGGCCCTTCAGCCCACGATGTTGTGCTGACCACTGATCCTCATGTATGCACCCTCACATTTCTGTGACCATATGCATGTCCAGGAGTCTCTTAAATGTCCCCAATGACCTTGCCTCCACAACTGCTGCTGGCAACACATTCCATGTTCTCACAACTCTCTGTGTAAAGAACCCGCCGCTGACATCCCCTCTATACTTTCCGCCAACCAGCTTAAAGCTATGACCCCTCGTGTTAGTTATTTCTGCCCTGGGAAATAGTCTCTGGCTATCGACTCTAGCTATGCCTCTCATTATCTTGTATACCTCAATTAGATCCCCTCTCCTCCTCCTTTTCTCCAATGAAAAAAGTCCGAGTTCAGTCAACCTCTCCTCATAAGATAAGCCCTCTAGTCCAGGCAGCATCCTGGTAAACCTCCTCTGAACCCTCTCCAAAGCATCCACATCTTTCCTATAATAGGGCGACCAGAACTGGACACAGTATTCCAAGTGCGGTCTAACCAAAGTTTTATAGAGCTGCAACAAGATCTCACGACTCTTAAACTCAATCCCCCTGTTAATGAAAGTCAAAACACCATATGCTTTCTTAACAACCCTGTCCACTTGGGTGGCCATTTTAAGGGATCTATGTACCTGCACCCCAAGATCACTCTGTTCCTCCACACTGCCAAGAATCCTATCCTTAATCCTGTACTCAGCGTTCAAATTCAACCTTCCAAAATGCATCACCTCGCATTTATCCAGGTTGAACTCCATCTGCCACCTCTCAGCCCATCTCTGCATCCTGTCACTATCCCGCTGCAGCCTACAACAGCCCTCTATACTGTCAACAACACCTCCAACCTTTGTGTCATCTGCAAACTTGCTGACCCATCCTTCAATCCCCTCATCCAAGTCATTAATAAAAATTACAAACAGTAGAGGCCCAAGGACAGAGCCCTGTGGAACACCACTCTCCACTGACTTCCAGGCAGAATACTTTCCTTCCACTACCACTCACTGTCTTCTGTTGGCCAGCCAATTCTGTATCCAGACAGCTAAGTTCCCCTGTATCCCATTCCTCCTGACCTTCTGAACAAGCCTACCATGGGGAACCTTATCAAATGCCTTGCTGAAGTCCATATACACCACATCCACAGCTCGACCCTCATCAACTTGTCTAGTCACATCCTCAAAGAACTCGATAAGGTTTGTGAGGCATGACCTGCCCCTCACAAAGCCGTGTTGACTGCATTTAATCAAGCCATGCTCTTCCAGATGGTCATAATTCCTATCCTTCAGAATCCTTTCTAACACCTTGCAGACGACAGACATGAGACTTACTGGTCTGTAATTGCCAGGTTATGTTTACTTTAATGATGGGAAAGGGCTAGATATATATCGCAGGGCAAGAGTTATAGCTGGGGGAAAGGCAATTACAATGAGATTAGGCAAGATTTAGGATGCATAGGATGGGGAAGGAAACTGCAGGGGTCAGGCACAACTGAAGTGTGGAGCTTATTCAAGGAACAGCTACTGCGTGTCCTAGGTAAGTATGTACCTGTCAGGCAGGGAGGGAGTGGTCGAATGAGGGAGCTGTGGTTTACTAAAGAAGATGAATCTGTTGTCAAGAGGAAGAAGAAGGCTTATGTTAGAATGAGTCGTGAAGGCTCAGTTAGGGCGCTTGAGGGTTACAAGTTAGCCAGGAAAGACCTAAAGAGAGAGCTAAGAAGAGCCAGGAGGGGACATGAGAAGTCGTTGGCGGATAGGATCAAGGAAAACCCTCAGGCTTTCTACCGGAATATCAGGAATAATAGAATGACTGGAGTAAGATTCGGGCCAATCAAGGACAGTACTGGGAAGCTGTGCGTGGAGTCCAAGGGGATAGGGGAAGTGCTAAATGAATACTTTTTATCAGTATTCACCTGGAAAAAGACAATGTTGTCAAGGAGATACAGGCTACTAGACTAGATGGGATTGAGGTTCACGAGGAGGAGGTGTTAGCAATTCTGGAAAGTGTGAAAACAGATAAGTCCCCTTGGCCAGATGGCATTTATCCTCGGATTCTCTGGGAAGCCAGGGAGGAGATTGCAGAGCCTTTGGCTTTGATCTTTATGTCGTCGTTGTCTACAGGAATAGTGCCAGAAGACTGGAGGATAGCAAATGTGGTTCCCCTGTTCAAGACGGGGAGTAGAGACAACCCTGGTAATTACAGACCCGTGAGCCTTACTTCGGTTGTGGGTAAAGTGTTGGAAAAGGTTATAAGAGATAGGATTTATAATCATCTAGAGAGAAATAAGTTGATTAGGGATAGTCAATATGGTTTTTCGAAGGGTGGGTCGTGCCTCACAAACCTTATTGAGATCTTTGAGAAGGTGACCAAACAGGTAGATGAGGGTAAAGCAGTTGATGTGGTGTATTTAGACTTCAAATAGGTGTTTGATAAGGTTCCCCACGGTAGGCTATTGCACACAATACAGAGGCATGGGATTGAGGGTGATTTAGCGGTTTGGATCAGAAATTGGCGAGCTGAAAGAAGACAGAGGGTAGTGGTTGATGGGAAATGTTCATCCTGGAGCTCAGTTACTAGTGGTGTACCGCAAGGATCTGCTTTGGGGCCACTGCTATTTGTTATTTTTATAATTGACCTGGATGAGGGCATAGAAGGGTGGGTTAGTAATTTGTGGATGACACTAAGGTCGGTGGAGTTGTGGATAGTGACAAAGGATTCTGTGGGTTACAGAGGGACATAGGTAAGCTGCTGGGCTGAGAGGTGGCAAGTAGAGTTTAATGTGGAAAAGTGTGAGGTGATTCATTTTGGAAGGAGCAACAAGAATATAGAGTACATGCTCATGGATCCCTGAAAGTTGCCACCCAGGTTGATAGGGTTGTTAAGAAGGTGTCCAGTGTGTTAGCTTTTATTGGGAGAGGGATTGAGTTTTGGAGGCACAAGTTCATGTTACAGCTGTACAAAACTCTGGCAGGGCCAGGAGTACTGCATACAGTTCTGATCACTGCATTCTAGGAAGGATGTGGAAACTTTGGAAAGGGTTTAGAGGAGATTTATAGGATGTTGCCTGGTATGGAGGGAAGGTCTTATGAAGAAAGGCTGAGGGACTTGAGGCTGTTTTCATTAGAGAGAAGAAGGTTGAGAGGTGACTTAAATGTGACATATAAGATAATCAGAGGGTTAGATAGGGTGGACAGGGAGAGCCTTTTTCCTCGGATGGCGATGGCTGGCCTGAGGGACATAGCTTTATATTGAGGGATGATAGATATAGGACAGATGTCAGAGGTAGTTTCTTCACTCAGAGAGTAGTAGGGTAGTAGAACGCACTGCCAGCAGCAGTAGTAGACTCGCCAACTTTAAGGGCATTTAAATGGTCATTGGATAGACATATGGATGAGAATGGGATAGTATAGGTGAGATGGGCTTCAGGTTGGGTCCTCTTGGTTGAATTGAATTGAATTGTATTTATTGTCCTGTGTACCGAGGCACAGTGAAAGCTTGTCTTGTGAGCAATACAGGCAGATCCCAGAGTTAAGTAGCATTGATAGTAAATAACAGGGAAACAGCAGCAAAAACAAAAACACAGGGACAGGCGAATGTTAAGAGTGTGAGAGTCCATTGCGTATTCTAATAACAGCAGGGTAGAAACTATTACCAAAGCTGGCTGGTGCGTATGTTCAGACTTCTGTACCTTAAGGTACAGAAGGTCGGCGCAACATCAAGGGCCGAAGGGCCTGTACTGTGCTGTAATGTTCTGTGTTCTATTTATTGCTTGTCCCTAGTTGCCCTTGAGAAGGTGGTGGTGAGCTGCTCTTGAATTGCTGTGTGAGTCTGTTTTGTGGGGAACCGTCCCACTGCCCAGGGCTACACAGTAAGGCCTGACATCTCCCCAGAATTCCAGCCTCACTTTTCACCTCAATATCCCCACCCAATCCTGACGTAAACCATGCACAGCTATTTCATTGTCCCTTGTAAATGACAAGAAAAATCTACATTCAAAAAACTCGTTTCACATCATTAGGACATTCTAAAGCAGTTTGTGGCCAGTGAGGTGCAGATCAAGTGTCAGCTTTGGAATGCAGGGGACACAGAAAGATCCCACAAAATGCACAGTGATAATGACCTGATCGTCATTTGGATCAATAAGAATATTAGAATTATGAACAGGAGAAGGCCATTCGACCCCCTGAGCCAGCTCCAACATTTCATGGAATCATGGCTGATCTGACGTTCCTTGCATCCCCTTTCCTGCCTTTTTCCCTGACCTTAGATTCCCCGACTGATCAAAATCTATCTGCCTCAACATTAAATATACACAAGGTCTCTGCCCCTATCGCTGTGTGAGGCAAGGAGTTCCAAAGACCCTCAACCTGCTGAGAAAATAAATCCCCCCTCAGCCCTAAACTGGTGCCCCTTTATTAGTCAGACAGTCATAGAGATGTACAGCACAGAAACAGACCCTTCGGTCCAACCCGTCCATGCCGACCAGATATCCCAACCCAATCTAGTCCCACCTGCCAGCACCCGGCCGATATCCCTCCAAACCCTTCCTATTCATATACCCATCCAAATGCCTCTTAAATGTTGCAATTGTACCAGCCTCCACCACATCCTCTGGCAGCTCATTCCATACACGTACCACCCTCTGTGTGAAAAAGTTGCCCCTTAGGTCTCTTTTATATCTTTCCCCTCTCACCCTAAACCTATGCCCCTCTAGTTCTAGACTCCCCGACCCCAGGGAAAAGACTTTGTCTATTTATCCTATCCATGCCCCTCATAATTTTGTAAACCTCTATAAGGTCACCCCTCAGCCTCCGACACTCCAGGGAAAACAGCCCCAGCCTGTTCAGCCTCTCCCCACAGCTCAAATCCTCCAACTCTGGCAACATCCTTGTAAATCTTTTCTGAACCCTTTCAAGTTTCACAACATCTTTCCGATTGGGAGGAGACCAGAATTGCACGCAATATTCCAACAATGGCCTAACCAATGTCCTGTACAGCCGCAACATGACCTCCCAACTCCTGTACTCAATACTCTGACCGATAAAAGAAAGCATACCAAACGCCTTCTTCATTATCCTATCTACCTGCGACTCCACTTTCAAGGAGCTATGAACCTGCACTCCAAGGTCTCTTTGTTCAGCAACACTCCCTAGGACCTTACCATTTAGTGAATTAATCCTGCTAAGATTTGCTTTCCCAAAATGCAGCACCTCACATGTATCTGAATTAAACTCCATCTGCCACTTCTCAGCCCATTGGCCCATCTGGTCCAGATCCTGTTGTAATCTGAGGTAACCCTCTTCGCTGTTCACTACACCTCCAATTTTGGTGTCATCTGCAAACTTACTAACTGTACCTCTTATGCTCGCATCCAAATCATTTATGTAAATGTTTATTCTGAGACGATTCCCTCTGGTCCTGTGAGGGGACACATCCTCTCAGCTCTGAGCCTGCCAAGTGCCTTTAGAATCCTGTATGTTTCAATGTGATCATCTCTCAGTCATCGTAATATGAAGCTGTGAGTGTTACACTGCAGGGGGGGATGTGGCTCACTCACCCTCCCACTCTGCATCATGATGGACTCCTGGCTGAAACATTTGGAGCAGGGAGTGGGAGTGGAAGATGGGGCTATGTCTTTGATGGGGTTTACAGCTGTTCAAGCACCTGAACGGCACTCCCCGAGGATAGTTGCTAGTCTCCAGACTGCACTTTTGTTACCTTGGTGTTAATATTTGAACAACAGGACTGACTCCTATGACGCAGCCTCTGGGCTCCACGCCCAGATCCTGATATTGATCCTCTACAGGGAGATCTGCAAAGTCACATCGGGAAAGGTCATCGCTCAGACCTACGTAAGATCCATCACCAGAGGCTGTACCAGAGTGAGAGCGGGATAATATTAATCACTCCCCAGTCCGCGGGCAAGGGCCAGGGGGCTAGAACATATGCTCATCGAGGGAGACAGGATTTATAGAGTCTCTGAAATCATTCACAACTTCCTCAAACATAAAACAATGAGCACAGTCAAACTGAAACAAAGGAGCTCTCTACCAATCATTATAACAACATCACAAAACCTTCCTTCATTCCTGAATGTAATATGTGATCTGAGCAATAACAATAGACACAACATTTTCAATGACTGAGTCTCACGATACAGGAGGCCATTCAGCCCATACTGGCTGTTCTGGCTCCCTGAAAGCGCTGGACAATTTGTCTCACTGCCCCAGCCCCTCCCCTAATGTCTCTGGACAGTGTGTTTCATATTTATCTAAGTCTGTTGGTCACTTTGATTCTGTTTCTGCCCCCTCACCCCGGTCTTTCACGCTGTGTTCCAGATTACAAAGTCACACTGCATCAAAACATTCACATCTCCACCCCACCCCCACCCCCCCCCCCCCCCCGACTCTCTTACTGATTCCCTCTGGTCACCAGCTCTCCTGCCCCTGGAAACACTCCCTCCATCTGTCAAAATCCTTCACTATTTTCAAAACCTCGAGTAAACCTGCTGCAAAGAGAAACATCAAAGTTGTTCCTAACAATAAGGTGGTCCTCACAGATACCCGACAAAGGAGCAGCGCTCTGATAGCTAGGGATTGTTAACTTTGCTCACAGGGTGTGGTTGTCCGTTTAAAGGCAGACCCCACAAGGATGTGGTAGCCGTTTTAAGGCGGACCCCACAGTGGGTTGTAGCCCTTTTAAAGAGGACCCCACTCGATGTGGTAGCCGTTTTAAGGCGGACCCCACAGGATTTTGTAGCCCTTTTAAGGAGGACCCCACAGGGAGGTTGGTGACGATGTTTGATAGACACAGTAATCATTTCCTCCGTTTGCATTTCAGCAGCGCCCTGTATCATCCCCGTGCCGAGTCTCGAACCATGCACCTTACCTGCTCTGCGCTTCAGCCTCTCCCTCCAGCGCCAGACCAGGAGCAGAGTGAATACATGTCCAGCTATCACCAGGCTGGGGAACAGGGGGCTTGAGGGACTGGGCAGCATGGGGAGGGGGAGGGAGGACAGGGCAGGGCAGGGTGTCTGTCCACACCCAGACAGGGAGCTGCAGGGGAGAGAGCTGCCAGACGCAGACAGAGTGCAGCCCTCGGTGTATCTCTGCAATGCAGCTAGTCAGTGTGATCTGGACAGTAACACACACACTCCCTGCTCCTGTGTGCCCCAGCCCTTACTCACACTCACTCTGACCCTGCTCACTCTCACACAGAGAGAGAGAGAGAGGGACCTGACTGGCTTCAAATCCCCAAACACACACTGTACCGAGTGGAGAAAGGACCATTAATCAGTAAGATCGGGAGACAGACCCCTGTTCACTCTCTCTCTCTCTGTCCTTGCTCCTCTGTCTATCAGGGTTTCTATTCCCCTCCCCCGTCTCTCTCTCTCTCGCTCTCCCGTCTCTCTCCTCCCCAGTTTCTCGTTCTCCCTGGGTTGTTTTTGTCAGTTTTGTCCTTCTGTTTTCAGTGACTGAGTGTAATTCCTGTTTGTCCTCTACCTCACGGGCAGGTCATGGGGAGGTATTTGCCTCTCTGACAGGTGTCACATTTTCCTTGCACAGAATCTATTCTTTACTCCATGTAGTTAGTTAGTTAGCTGGCCCCAATCCAACCCCCTGCAGATTGGCACTCAGCAGCGGAGGGAGGGACACAGAGTATTTTAAGAGAAGCTAGAGTTAGTTTCTGTCGCTAAATTCAAAACAGAATTCAAAGCAGATGACCAGTCGGTCAGTTTTAAAAGTGGAAAACATAGTATCAGTGTCAAGGTCATGATTCCCCTTACCTGGAAGAACCTTCATTAAAAACCTGATCAGAACCAGAGACAGCAAGATGAAGGCAGAGATAGAGACAGAGAGGGGCATAGACACAGACCTCAAGCTCCGAGTTCAATAAAAGCAGAGAGCAGCAATGCACAGGGTTCTCCAGTCCCCTGTGAGGAGGCACAGGTTATAAATACCCTCTGATTGAAGCCCACACGTATCCAAGAGTTTGGCAGGCAGTGGGTTTAAACCCACAGGCAGGAACTCTCAGACACACTGCACTGTCTCACACACTCACACAGGCTCCCTCACACTCACTCACACACTCACACACACCAACTCCCTCACACACACACACACACACACACACACCGGCTCCCCCCCTCACACACACACACCGGCTCCCTCCCTCACACACACACACACACACACACTCACACAGGCTCCTTCACACTCACTCACACACACACACCGGCTCCCCCCCCCCCTCACACACACACACCGGCTCCCTCCCTCACACACACACACTCTCACACAGGCTCCTTCACACACTCACACACACACACCGGCTCCCTCCCTCTCTCTCTCACACACACACACACACACACCGGCTCCCTCACACTCACTCACACACACACAGGCTCCCTCACACTCACACACACACACACACCTGCTCCCTCACACTCACTCACACACACACACACACACACACACCGGCTCCCCCCCCCTCACACACACACACCGGCTCCCTCCCTCTCTCACACACACACACACACACACACACCGGCTCCCTCACACTCACTCACACACACACCGGCTCCCTCACACACACTCACACACACACACACAGGCTCCCTCACACTCACACACACCAGCTCCCTCACACTCACTCACACACACACACACACACACAGGCTCCCTCCCTCTCACACACACACCGACTCCCTCCCTCTCTCACACACACAGGCTCCCTCCCTCACACACACGCACCGGCTCCCCCCCTCACACACACACACCGGCTCCCCCCCTCACACACACACACCGGCTCCCCCCCTCACACACACACACACCGGCTCCCTCCCTCTCTCACACACACACACACACACACACACCGGCTCCCTCACACTGACTCACACACACACACCGGCTCCCTCCCTCTCTCACACACACACACACACACCAGCTCCCTCACACTCACTCACACACACACACACCGGCTCCCCCCCTCACACACACACACCGGCTCCCTCCCTCTCTCACACACACACACGCACCGGCTCCCTCACACTGACTCACACACACACACCGGCTCCCTCCCTCTCTCACACACACACCGGCTCCCTCACACTGACTCACACACACACACCGGCTCCCCCCCTCTCACACACACACCGGCTCCCTCCCTCACCTCACACACACACACCAGCTCCCTCCCTCACCACACACACACACACACACACACACACACTGGCTCCCTCCCTCTCACACACACACACTGGCTCCCTCCCTCTCACACACACACACCGGCTCCCTCCCTCTCACACACACACACACACACACACACACACACACACACTGGCTCCCTCCCTCTCACACACACACACTGGCTCCCTCCCTCTCACACACACACACCGGCTCCCTCCCTCTCACACACACACACACACACCGGCTCTGGAGCCATAGCCAGGACCGGGGACACGCAGCAGCGACTCTCCACAGAACCCAGACTGGATCTCCCCGCACTCACACTCCCCTCACACACTCACCTCACTCACACGCACCTCACACACTCACCTCACTCATACTCACCTCACTCACAGTCACCTCACACTCCCCTCACATTCACCTCACTCACACTCACCTCACACTCCCCTCACGCTCACCTCACTCACACACTCCCCTCACTCACATTCACCTCACACACACTTCCCTCACTGACACACACACCTCACACACACACTCCCCTCACTCACACTCACCTCACTGACACACTCACCTCACTCAACTCACCTCACACTCCCCTCACACACACTCACCTCACACACACACACTTACCTCACACTCCCCTCACACACTCACCTCACACTTCCTTCACTCACACTCCCCTCACACACTCACCTCACTGTCACACTCCCCTCACTCACACACTCACCTCACACATACACACCTCACTCACACTCCCCTCACACACTCACCCTTTATTGTCACGCTCCCCTCACTGTCACACTCCCCTCACTCACACTCACCTTATTGTCACACTCTCCTTACTGTCACACTCCCCTCACTAATAAACTCCCCTCACTAATAAACTCCCCTCACTGACACACTCCCCTCACTGTCACACTCCCCTCATTCACACTCCCCTCACTGACACACTCCCCTCACTGACACACTCCCCTCACTGACACACTCCCCTCACTGACACAGAAACGTACCCACACATGTGCCTGTCGACTCCCCATCTGCCACTTTTGAACCCAATGTGTGTCTTTGTTGTGGGTCCCATGGTCCCTTTCTGTCTGAGCCAGTCTGTCACTGGGGCCTTTCCAGTCGGCTATTGGACTTCCCCGGTTTAGAATTTTTATTCCAAAGCTGTCCTTATCCTTTTCCGTAACTATAACTGCGTTATGGTCATCTAGCAAATGCTCCTCCACGGATACCCTGATCCACCAGCCTGGGATCATTTCCAAATACTTGATCCTGAACTCACTGTGTCTTTTCTGAAGCTTCTCTGTCCTGGTTGGAAAGGGTCTGATGGATGTTCATTAAGAATTTTGCTCCCTCCCTACCTTTCAGTTAATATTTGGTTAGTTAAAATCCTGAACTATTATTCTGACCCTTCTCAGTCTGACTGTCTATCTCTCCCTGACCACTGGGGACATTTTCTACACACCCAACGGTGTGTTTGTCCCTTTGTGCTATTGCTAGAAACCCAAATGGCTTCATTTGATAATTCTTCCAAGATAGTATCCCTTGTCACTGCAATATTTGATTATTTGACACGTCTTTTCAGTTTTAGTCCCCTCTCTATCCCATCTGAATACCCTTGAGCCACAAATGGTGGGCTGCTGATCCTGCTCGCAGTCTCAACTATATTTTTTCTGCTTTCTAAAGTCATTTCCTCATGTCCTACCGACTAATTCCATCTCAGTTACTGTCCCTGTGAACTGTTGGTCAGAATCCCTTCCCTAATAATTCCCTAACCAACCCCAAAAGCATGAACAAACCTTCCCATGAGAATGTCAATCCCACTTCAGTTCAGATATAACCTGTCCAACTTGTACAGGTCCCATCTCCCCCCAGAATTGGCCCAAGTCTCTTTTACATCACTTCAAAATACTTTGTCAATTAACTGTAAAGTACTTTTGAACATGCTAAGATTACAAAATGCACTTTATAAATACAAGTCTATCATCACAGAACAGAAATGCGGAGACATTTCTTCAGCCAGAGAGTGGTGGGCCTGTGGAATTCATTACCGCAGAGTGCAGTGGAGGCCGGGACGCTAAATGTTTTCAAGGCAGAGATTGATAGATTTTGATGTGTCGAGGAATTAAGGGCTACGGGGAGAATGCGGGTAAGTGGAGTTGAAATGCCCATCAGCCATGATTGAATGGCGGAGTGGACTCGATGGGCCGAATGGCCTTACTTCCACTCCTATGTCTTATGGTCTTATGACATTCTCATTCAAACTACTCATAGAGTCATAGAGTCCCAGAGATGTACAGTACAGAAACAGACCCTTCGGTCCAACCCCTCTGCCGACTAGATATCCTAACCTACTCTCCTGGTGTTTCTGTGGTTCAACAGTGCCTCTTGAACCAGTCTTACTGCCATGCACAGTCTTTTACCCTTTCAACCTGTTAAATTTTACCACATTCTAGACGCAGTTTACAAGGTGCTGTCTCATAGTCAGGTTTCTCAGTATTTCATTACTCATCCCTAATCAAACCCGGGATGGCATCATTTCAAGACTTCAGGGAAGAGAAGGTTTAGAAACAGTCTGCGCACGCTGCTTTGAAGAGAAAAATGGGAGAATCCAAAGTTAAAACACCCCGAATGACAAAGGGAATCTAAATCAAACAATTCACAGAGAGTTTGTAACTCATTACTAATCAGGAGGCTTCCACAAAGTGCAGAAGGAAACCCTGAAGAGAGAGAGAGAGAGAGAGAGAGAGGGAGAGAGAGAGAAAGGGAGAGAGAGAAAGAGGGAGGGAGACAGAGAGAGAGAGGGAGGGAGAGAGAGAGAGAGATAGGGAGAGAGAGGGAGAGAGAGAGAGAGAGAGATATCGAAGGCTACTCCTGATGCGTATCTTTCAGCCTGAAGAGGAGACTGAGACGGCCCATGACTGAGATGTATGAAATGATAAGTGACATGGACAGGGTAGACAGGAAGAAACTCCTCCCTTTGATAAAGGATCAAAGACGAGGGGCATAGATTTGAGGGAAGGGACAGGAGGTTGTGTGGGGGATGTGGGGAAACCCTTTTTACTCAGAGGGACCTCACATCCTGAGAGGGCGGGAGGGGCAGAAACCCTCATCACATTGAAGAGGAGTTGAGATGTAAACCTGCGAGGTTGAGGTAACAAGGCCCTGGGCCAAGTGCTGAAAAACGGGATTCGAATCATGAGGTGGTTGTATTTGACTAGCACAGGTGGAATGGGATGGAGGGCCTATTTTGTGCTGATTCTATGAGTCAGTCCATCTCTTTTGGAATTGTTTGATTAGTGACTCAGAGTTTAGGAGCAGTACAGTTCTAAACTTTGGACAGGAAAGTAGCTCAAAGTTTAGGATTTCAGGATATCATTAACACAACATGCAGAAGCACTGGCCAGTGACCGAAGCTCAAGGAAGCGAAATGTGAAACCGTGAATGTGACAGCACCTCCATTTTTATGTCTTGCTTCTGGATCCCCCTGTCTGGTTAAAAATCTGTCTCAGCCTTGACCACACCCGAATGACCCAGGGAAATGTGCACTGCTCCCTCTGTAACTGAGAAATGTGCACTGAGAAATGTGCACTGCTCCCTCTGTAACTGAGAAAGTTGAATGGCAACGCAGTATATGTTTATAAGAGTGCTGAGATTTTAAAGATTGTGAAAAGATCTCCAAGAGAAATGTCAGGAACTTGACCGTTCTATCTTTAAAAAAGGTGTGATCATAGCGCCATAGAGATGTACAGCACAGAAACAGACCCTTCGGTCCAACCCGTCCATGCTGACCAGATATCCTAACCCAATCTAGTCCCACCTGCCAGCCCCCGGCCCATATCCCTCCAAACCCTTCCTATTCATATACCCATCCAAATGCCTCTTAAATGTTGTAATTGTACCAACCTCCACCACTTCCTCTGGCAGCTCATTCCATACACGTACCACCCTCTGTGTGAAAATGTTACCCCTTAGGTCTCTTTCAAATCTTTCTCCCCCACCTCAGGTAAAGACGTTGGCTATTTACCGTCTCCATGCCCCTTACGATTTTATAAACATCGATAAGGTCACCCCTCAGCCTCTGACGCTTCATGGAAAACAGCCCCAGCCTGATCAGCCTCTCCCTGTAGCTCAGATCCTCCAACCCTGGCAACATCCTTGTAAATCTTTTCTGAACCCTTTCAAGTTTCACAACACCTTACCGACAGCATTTTAAAGTACAGTTCTTGAGGATGAGGAACATAAGGAACAAGGTGGGTCATGAGCTCAGAAAGACAGCACAGACACAACGTAAGGATTCCCTAAGACAATCAGAAATAGGAACAGGAGCACCATTCAAACAGGATCATGGCTGATCCGACATTCCTAAATTTTCCTGTCCTTTCTCCATAATGATTGGTTCCCCAACTGATCAGGAATCTCTTGACCTCAGTCTTAGATATCCATGAAGACTCTGTCCCCCAGCTCTCCGTGGTAAGGAGTTACAAAGACTTCTGACAGAAGACATTCCTCCTCATCTCGGTCATTAATTGGTGTCCCAATATTCTGAGACTTTGCACTTTGAACAAAGAACAAAGAAAATGTACAGCCCAGGAGCTGGCCCTTCGGCCCTCCAAGCCTGAGCTGATCCAAGTCCACTGTCTAAACCTGTTGCCCAATTCCTCAGCATCTGTGTCCCTCTGCTCCCCACCGACTCAGGCATCTGTCCTGACGCATCTTAAATGAATCTCCCATGCCTGCCTCTACCATCGCTGCTGGCAACGTGTTCCAGGCACCCACCACCCTCTGTATGAAGTACTTGGCGTATGTATCCCCCTTAAACTTTCCACCTCTCACCTTGAAAGCGTGACCTCTCGTTGTTGAATGCTTCACCCTGGGAAAAAGCTTGTCTCTATCCACCCTGTCTATACCCTTCATGATTTTGTAAACCTCAGTCAGGTCCCCCCTCAATCTCCTTTTTTCTAATGAAAACAATCCTAACCTACTCAACCTCTCTTCATAGCTAGCACCCTCCATACCAGGTAACATCCTCATAAACCTTCTCTGCACCCTCTCCAAAGTGTCCACATCCTTTTGTTAATGTAGCGACCAGAACTGTACACAGTATTCTAACTGTGGCCGAACCAATGTCTTGTACAATATTAACATGACCTGCCAGCTCTTATACTCAATACCCCGTCCAATGAAGGCAAGCATACTGTATGCCTTCTTGTCCACTCTACCCACCTGTGCAGCAACTTTCAGGGTACAATGGACCTGAACTCCCAGATCTCTCTGCTCATCAACTTTTCCCAAGGCTCTTCCGTTCATTGTATAATTTGCTCTAGAATTAGACTTCCCAAAATACATCACCTCACATTTGTCTGGATTGAACTCCATCCGCCACTTCTCCACCCAGCTCTCCAGTCTATCTATATCCTCCTGTATTCTCTGACAGTCCCCTATGCTTTCTGCTACTCCACCAATCTTTGTGTCATCTGAAAACTTGCTGATCAGACCAACAGTGCCCTCTTCCAGATCACTGATGTCTATCACAGACAACAATGGCCCCAGCACTGACCCCTGTGGAGCGCCACTGGTCATCTTTCTCCATTTCGAGAAACTCCCTTCAACTACTACTCTCTGTCTCCTGTTGCTCAACCAGTTCTTTATCCAACCAGCTAGAACACCCTGCACACCATGTGGCTTCACTTTCTCCATTAGTCTACCATGGGGAACCTTATCAGATGCCTTACTAAAGTCCATGTATGTGACATCAACAGCCCTTCCTTCATCTATCAACTTGGTCACTTCCTCGAAGAACTCTATTAAGTTGATAAGGCATGATCTCCTCCGCACAAAACCATGTTGCCTATCACTGATAAGCTCATTCTTTTCTAAATATAAAGAGATTTTATCCCTCAGTACCTTCTCCAGCAACTTTCCCACCACCGACGTCAGGCTCACTGGTCTGTAGTTACCCGGAATATCCCTACTACCCTTCTTGTACAGGGGGACAACATGAACAAACCTCCAGTCCTCACCTGTATTTAAGGATGCCACAAAGATATCTGTCAGAGCCCCAGCTATTTCCTCTCTCGCCTCCCTTAGCAATCTGGGATAGATCCCATCCGGTCCTGGGGATTTGTCCACCTTAATGACCTCTAGCCCACCAACACATCTTCCCTCCATCTGTCAACATGATCCAGACTAATCAAACTTCTATCTCTAATCTCAACATCCATCATGGCCCTCTCCTCAGTGAACACAGATACAAAGTAATCATTCAGAATCTCACCCATTCTCTCAGGCTCATCACACAGCCTTCCTTCATTATCCTTTAGTGGACCAATCCTTTCTCTAGTTACCTGCTTGCTTCTTATATAAGAATAAAAGGCTTTGGGATTCTCCTTAATTCTGCTCGCTAAAGCTATTTCATGACCCCTTTAGCCCGCTTGATTCCTCATTTAAGACGTGTCCTACTTTTCTGATATTCCTCCAGGGCCCGTTCTGTTCTTAGCTGCCGAGACCTTACATACGCTTCCCTTTTCCTCTTGGCTAGTTGTACAATTTCTCCTGATATCCACGATTCACAAATCTTGCCCTTCCTACCCTTTGCCATCAGCGGGACATGCCTATCCTGCACGATCGTTAACCTATCTTTGAAAGCCTCCCACATCTCAAATGTGGACTTCCCTTCAAACAGCTGTGTCCAACCACATTTCCCAGCTCCTGCCTAATTTTGATATAACTGGCCCTGGCCCAGGTTAGTACTCTTCCCTTAGGACCACTCTCATCTTTGTCTACGAGTATTCTAAACCTTACAGAATTGTGGTCACTGTTCCCAAAGAAATCCCCCACCGCAACTTCTACCACCTGTCCTGGCTCGTTCCCCAGTACCAGGTCCAATATGGCCCCTTCCCTCATCGGACTATTGACATACTGCTCTAGAAAACTCTCCTGGACGCTTCGTACAAATTCTACCCCATCCAGACCTCTGATGCTAAGTGTATCCCAGTCAATGTTGGGAAAATTAAAATCTCCCATCACCACTACCCTGTTGCCTCTACATCTTTCCATAATCTGTTTACCTATTTGTTCTTCTCACGCTCACTGTTGGGAGGCCTGTAATACAGCCCCAACAATGTACCTGCACCTTTCTTATTTCTCAGCTCCACCCATAATGCCTCACTACCCAAGCCCTCTATAGTGTCCTCCTTTAGCACAGCCGTGATATTATCCCTGACCAGCAATGCAACTCCATCCCCCTTTTACTTCCCTCCCTGTCCTGTCTGAAGTGTCTCTATCCTGGAACATTGAGTTGCTAATCATCATGCCCTTCCTTCAACCAAGTCTCTGTGATTGCAATAACATCACACTCCCAGGCCCCAATCCATGCCCTAGGCCCATCTGCCTTACCCACGCTACTCCTTGCAGTAAAGTAGATGCACTTCAGGCCACCTGTTCCTTTGTGCTCACCTGCTCCCTGCCTACTCCTCCCTTTATTAATGCTATCTTCATGATCCTTACAGTCTACAGTCTCCACCTCAGTGCCGACTTGTTTTCTCCTCTGGTTCCCAGCCCCCTGCCACATTAGTTTAAAACCTCCCCAACTGCAGGAGTAAAAACTCCCCCAAGGACATTGGTTCCGGTCTGGTTCAGATGTAGACTATCCCTGTCGTAATAGTCCCACCTTCCCCAGACCCGGTCCCAATGTCCAACAAATCTGACCCCCTCCCTCCTACACCATCCCTCAAGCCACATGTCCATCTGTCTATTCTTTCATTTCTACCCTGACTAGCACCTGGCACTGGGAGAAATCCCGAGATAACTACCTTTGAGGTCCTCCCCTTTAACTTCTCTCCTCGATCCCTGAATTCTGCTTTCAGGACCTCATCTCGTTTTTTACTTCTATCGTTGGAGCCTGTATGCACCAAGACAACTGGCTGTTCACCCTCCCCTTTCAGAATGCTCTGCAGCCGATCGGTGACATCCCTGACCTGACCCCTGGGAGGCAACATACCACCTGGGAGTCCCGTGTTCACCCACAGACCCGCCTATCTACTCCCCTCACAATAGAATCCCCTATGACTATGATCCTACGAGTCGTTTTCCTGTCCTTCTGAACAGCAGTGCCCACCACGGTGCCATGATCTTAACAACTGCTGCCCTCCCCTGGTGAGCCATCTCCCCCAACAGTATCCAAAACGATGTACCTGTTTCGGAGGGAGATGACCCCAGGGGACACCTGCACTGCCTTCCTGCTCTTTCTCTGCCTTTTGGTCACCCATTCACTGTCTCCCTTAGCAACGTTAAACTTTGGACCTAGACTCTTCCATGGGGTAAACATCCTCTCATCGTTTATCCAGTCAAACCCCTTCAGAATCCATTAAGTTTCAATGAGGTCACCTCTCATTCTCCTAAACTCCTGGAGCAGAGTCACAATCTCTGTAATGCTCATAAGGCAATCCCTCCATACCAGGGATCAGCCGAGTGAGCCTTCTCTGTCCTGTCTCAATTAAATGATACCTTTCCTTAAATAAGGTGGCGAAAACGGCTCCCAGTACATCAGATCTGGTTTCACCAGCATCTTATACATTGGCAATATGACCTCCCTCCTCTCATACTCCAATCCTCTTTCTGTATTCAGAGTACATACGCTTCCAGGAAACTTTCCTGGAATGGTTAATTCAAATGGGTCTGGGTGGGTTACTCTTCGGAGGGCCAGTGTGGACTGGTTGGACGGGAGGGCCTGTTTCCGCACTGTAGGGAATCTAATCTAATCAAATCCCCCCCAAGCTTCTGGAGAGTCCAACTAACTGCTCTGAGCCCTGTTACCAATCTGGTAAAGGTCTTGTCTATGATTCGCTCAATTTGTTAACAAGAAATGGCTGAAGGCATTACATACTGCCTGAAAGCCTGTCCACTACCTACAAGGCACAAGTCAGGAGGGGGATGGAATACTCCCCACTCGCCCCTGGACGGGGGCAGCTCCAACATTCAAGAAGCTCAACACCATCCAGGACAAAGCAGCCATTTGATTGGCACCACATCCACAAACACCCACTCCCTCCCCCCCCACCCCCCAACGCTCAGTAGCAGCAGTGTGTACTTTCTACAAAATGCACTGCAGAAACTCACCAAAGACCCTCAGACAGCACCTTCCAAACTCACAACCAGTTCCATCTAGAAGGACAAGGGCAGCAGATAGACGGGAACACCACCCCCTGCAAGTTCCCCTCTGAGCCACTCCCCATCCTGACTTGTTAGTTCAGTGTCGCTGGGTCAGAATCCTGGAAGTCCCTCCCCCAGGGCATCGTGGGTCAATAGGGTTTTATCTTTGATGGGATATGGACATCACTCACATTAGCTGACCTTCGCTATGACTCCATGGACAGAGTGTCTCTCTTGGCCATTTCAGATGGTGGTTCAAAGCCACTAGATTGCTGTGGGTCTGGAATCACATATCAGTCAAACCACAGGAAAGAGTTCCTTCCCTAAAGAACATTAGTGAACCAGAAGATGTCAGAGCAGATGGAGGCCATTCAGCCCATCGAGTCTGCTCTACGATTCAATGAGATCATGGTTAATCTGATCATCGCTGAAAATGTGTTGCTGGTTAAAGCACAGCAGGTCAGGCAGCATCCAAGGAACAGGAAATTCGACGTTTCAGGCCAGAGCCCTTCCTGATGAAGGGCTCTGGCCCGAAACGTCGAATTTCCTGTTCCTTGGATGCTGCCTGACCTGCTGCGCTTTAACCAGCAACACATTTTCAGCTCTGATCTCCAGCATCTGCAGACCTCACTTTTTACTTAATCTGATCATCCTCAACTCCAATTCCCTGCATTTATGCCATGATCCTTGATTTCCTTACTGACTACAATTCTGTCTGTCTCAACCTGGAATATACTTAATAACCCAGCCTCCACAGACTCTATGGGAAAGAATTCCTCAGAATCATTTCCCTCTTACAGAAGAATTCCTCCTCTTTTTTGTCTAAAAGGGGTTACATCTTATTCTGCAAATATACCCTCTGGACCTAGACATTCCCACATACAGAAGCAACCTTTCCACATTCGCTCCGTCAAATCCCTTAAGAATTTTGTATGATTTTGAATTCTTCTGAGCTAAACATCTAAAGGGAGCTGGGTGTCCTTGTTCATCACTCACTGAAAGTTAGTATGAAGCCAGCAATCACGAGGTCAAACGGTATGTTCATCTTCATCTGAAGAGGATGGGAGTGCAGGGCCACGTATTGTTTCAGTGGTACATGGATAAGACCACAGCTAGGGTACAGCCTGATCAGACCATAGGGCTGCTCACTCAATGGAGGGGGGGAGAGAGAGAGAGAGAGAGAGAGAGATGACTGGTGATGGTTTAACCTAAGTATCACCCCGGCTTAGACCAGGGGAGAGGTTGAGGAGGATTATCCATCATGTAACCTCAGCCAGTGCAGGAGTTGAACCCACACTGTTGGCCTCACTGTATATCACAAATCAGCGCCCAGCCAACTAGCCCCCAATACAATGATGACTGTAGAGGGTAGACATTCTCATCAAACTGGTCTGGAGAAGCTGGGAATGTGATCCTGGGTCTCCTAGGTCAGAGTGAGGGAAATTATCACTGTGCCACAAAAGTCTTTCCTGAATGTGCAGGGGCCAAGCTACTGTTTGGTGCATTGTTGCCGTTTTGGTAATTGTTTTGCCAAAGCCAGCGTTCTGTCTGGTCCTGGTCCTCTCCTGTAACGAAGGACAGGCTTGAGGGAGTGCCACAGAGAGTCACCAGCCTGGGATAGTGGGACAGTGGGACCGTGGGACAGTGGGACCGTGGGACCATGGGACCGTGCTCCAAGACAGTGAGCAGGCCAGGCTGGTATTCTCTGGAGTTTTAGAAGAATGAGAGGTGACCTCATCAAAACTTTGGAAATACCGCAAGGGACAGACAGGGTCAATGGAGGAAGAGATATCCTGACCATGAGGTGGTGAAAACGAGGGGACAGACTCAGAATCAGGGAGATAACAACTAGGAACAGGAGGAGGCCATTCAGCCCCTCGGGTCTACTCCATTACTGTATACAATCATGGCTGATCATATCTCAGCCTCAACTCCACCAACCTGCCTAATCTCCACAACCCTTCAACCCATTACTAACGAC
The DNA here is from genome assembly GCF_020745735.1 of Hemiscyllium ocellatum. Classification (NCBI taxonomy): domain Eukaryota; kingdom Metazoa; phylum Chordata; class Chondrichthyes; order Orectolobiformes; family Hemiscylliidae; genus Hemiscyllium; species Hemiscyllium ocellatum. Next base: position 141,626,768 of record NC_083405.1, on the reverse strand, counting down.
CTGACCACCTCCTCCTGACATTGATCCAAATAAGGAGCAGTGTCTTCACCAAGAACGATGTGAATCTTTCCAAGTCCCTGCCTCAGAGGGCAGGAGAAGCTCCGCCTTCCAGCAGACACAAGGCAGAAACCGATTGACAATTTGATAGAAACGCTGTCAAGGGGAGAGGGCATTGCAGGGAATCCAATGATTTAAGTGAATGATGGAGCAGGCTTGGAGGTAGAACATAGAACATGGAACAACACAGCACACAACAGGCCCTTCGGCCCTCAATGTTGCGCCGACCTGTGAACTATTGTCACCTTGTCCCCCTACACTATCCCATCATCATCCATGTGCTTATCTAAGGATTGTTTAAATCTCCCTAATGTGGCTGAGTTACCTACATTAGCAGGTAGTGCATTCCACCCCCTTACCACTCTCTGAGCAAAGAACCTGCCTCTGACATCTGTCTTAAATCTATCACCCCTCAGTTTGTAGTTATGCCCCCCTCGTACACGCTGACATCATCATCCTAGGAACAAGACTTGCCCTGTCTACCCTATCTAATCCTCTGACCATCCTGTATGTCTCTATCAAATCCCCTCTTAGTTCTCCAATGAGAACAGACCCAAGTCCCTCAGCCTTTCCTCATAAGACCTTCCCTCCAGACCAGGCAACATCCTGGGAAATTTCCTCTGCACCTTTTCCAATGCTTCCACATCCTTCCCAAAATATGGGGAGCAGAACTGTACACAATATTCCAAGTGTGGCCGCACCTGCGTTTTGTATAGTTGCAGCATGATATTGTGGCTTCGGAACTCAATCCCTCTACGAATGAAACCCAACAGCCTTCTTAACAGCACTATCCACCTGGGTGGCAACTTTCAGGGATCTATGTACATGGGACTCCAAGATTCCTCTGCACATCCACACTACCAAGAATCTTTCCATCGACCCAGTACTCTGCCTTCCTGTTATTCTTCCCAAAGTGCATCGCCTCACATTTAGCTGCATTGAACTCCATTTGCCACCTCTCAGCCCAATTCTGCAGTTTATCCAAGTCCCCCTGCAACCTGGAACATTCTTCCACACTGACCACTACTCCACCGACTTTAGCGTCGTCTGCACATTTACTAATCCATCCACCTATGTTATGCCTGCGTCTAAGTCATTTATAAAAATGACAAACAGCAGTGGTCCCAAAACAGACCCTTGTGGCACACCACTAGTAACCGGACTCCAGGCTGAATATTTCCCATCAACCACCACTCGCTGCCTCCTTTCAGAAAGCCAGTTTCTAATCCAAACTGCTAAATCACCCTCAATCCCATGCCTCTGCATTTTCTCCAACAGCCTACCATGTGGAACTTTATCAAAGGCTTCACTGAAGTCCATGTATACCACGTCAACTGCCCTACCCTCGTCTACATGCTTGGTCACCTCAAAAAATTCAATGAGGTTTGAGAGACATGACCTGCCCTTGATGAAACCATGTTGACTATCTGAAATCAAATTGTTGCTTGCTAGATTATAAACCTTATCTCTTATAATCCTTTCCAAAACCTTTCCGACAACAGAAGTAAGGCTCACTGGTCTATAATTACCTGGGTCATCTCTACTGCCCTTCTTGAACAAGGGCACAACATTTGCAATCCTCCAGTCCTCAGGTACTAAACCTGTAGACAATGATGACTCAAAGATCAAAACCAAAAGGTAAACAGTGTTGCTCTGTCATACTGAGGGGTCTGCGTAAATCTGGTGTGAAAATGGTATTTTCACTTCTGTGACAGACAAGGACTGAGGGAGAAAGATTCAAAACATGGGAAACCTCACTTAAGGTGGAGAGAAGGGGAACCTTTTCTTGTGGGAAGTATGAATTATCATTCCCACAAAACGGTGGAGCTGGTGTTGTTGAGCAGTTTTAAGGCAGAGGTTAACACATTTTAAATAAATATGGGAGTGAATGTCTGTCACTAGGAGGTAGCATGTGGAAATGAGCTCAGGGAGATTACCAAGGACCTTGGAAAAAGTCAGAGCACTTCCAATATGCTGTAAGGTCTTCCTCCGATTCCAATGTCCACTCACATTTCAGTGAGTCAGGCCCAAACACCTGGTCCATATCACAGCGCCGCACGGTCGGAGGGTCAGTGCTGAGGGAGTGCCGCACGGTCGGAGGGTCAGTGCTGAGGGAGTGCCGCACTGTCGGAGGGTCAGTGCTGAGGGAGTGCCGCACTGTCGGAGGGTCAGTGCTGAGGGAGTGCCGCACTGTCGGAGGGTCAGTGCTGAGGGAGTGCCGCACGGTCGGAGGGTCAGTGCTGAGGGAGTGCCGCACTGTCGGAGGGTCAGTGCTGAGGGAGTGCCGCACTGTCGGAGGGTCAGTGCTGAGGGAGTGCCGCACTGTCGGTGGGTCAGCGCTGAGGGAGTGCCGCACTGTCGGAGGGTCAGCGCTGAGGGAGTGCCGCACTGTCGGTGGGTCAGTGCTGAGGGAGTGCCGCACTGTCGGAGGGTCAGTGCTGAGGGAGTGCCGCACTGTCGGAGGGTCAGTGCTGAGGGAGTGCCGCACTGTCGGAGGGTCAGTGCTGAGGGAATGCCCCACTGTCGGAGGGTCAGTGCTGAGGGAGTGCCGCACTGTCGGAGGGTCAGTGCTGAGGTAGTGGGCACTGTCGGAGGGTCAGTGCTGAGGGAGTGCCGCACTGTCGGAGGGTCAGTCCTGAGGGAGCGCCGCACTGTCGGATGATCAGTGCTGAGGGAGTGCCGCACTATCAGAGGGTCAATATTGAGGGAGCGCCGCACTGTCAGAGGGTCAGTGCTGAGGGAGTGCCGCACTGTCGGAGGGTCATTGCTGAGGAAGTGCCGCACTGTCGGATGATCAGTGCTGAGGGAGTGCCGCACTATCAGAGGGTCAATATTGAGGGAGCGCCGCACTGTCAGAGGGTCAGTGCTGAGGGAATGCCGCACTGTCAGAGGGTCAGTGCTGAGGGAATGCCGCACTGTCAGAGGGTCAGTACTCAGGGAGTGCCGCACTGTCGGAGGGTTAGTGCTGAGGGAGCGCCGCACTGTCGGAGGGTCAGTGCTGAGGGAGTGCTGCACTGTCAGAGGGTCAGTGCTGAGGGAGTGCCACACTGTCGGAGGTTGGATATGGGATGGGCTGGTTAAAGGAAGTTGTGGGAGGTGTCAGAAAGCTGAGCCGGTTGTGAGTCACATGGATCATGGAATCAGTGTTGGAGAGAATGTTGGGAAAAGGATATTAAGAGAGAGAGAGAGAAAGAGAGAAGGAGAGAGGGGGCTTTCGCTAACCTGGTTTGGGGGGTGGTTTTGCTCCAAGCTCAATCCCAGTCAACTTGTCGACACCCAGCTTCTGGATTCGTCGATATTGCTGCCTGTCGGTGTGCTCCTCGGGCCTGGGGATAGGACCGGACTGGGCCACAGGAGCACGGCCCCTTGGTGTTGCCTTCGACACTCTCCGCAGTGACCCTGGGACAATATCGGTGGGTAAGTGGAGGTACTGTCGGAGGAAGTGGATTCCCTCGTCAGTCAGGTACCAGTAATGGTGTCTCCACACGTAGCTTTCTCGCACGTAGCCACGGGATTTCAGGGAGCGAAGAGCTTGTATCACTTGGAGGTTGGTGACTCCCTGCACCTCAGGGTGCTGACTCTGTGGACGGCGGTCATCCTTTGCCACTATAACACCATCACGGAACAACAGCTCATAAATGTTCCTGAGCTCACGCAGTGACATTAAAATACCTGCCACCATGGTTAAAGTGAGTCTCCTGACTGACTGTTTCAGAGACCTGGCAGAGGAACAGACTGTAAGGCAGCTCCACTCAGACAGAGAGAGAGAGACACAGAGAGAGAGACAGCAGCCCTGTACACTCTCCTGCCCCTCAGGAATGATCAGTCAGATCGGAAGAGGCTGCACTCACAGGTATCGCTGTGTAAGTGATCTGCTGTTTGAAGGCAGCAGCAACAGCAAAGTGAATGAATGGAGGCGACAGGGAGAGGGGCGGGAGAGTGTGGAAGAACTTAGAGAGGAAATCTGAACAGTCGCTTGCTCACTGCCACGGGCTGCAGTGAATTCCTGGCCCGGGGCCAGGGAGTGAGTAAGAATCCAGAGGGTGAGTGAATGTCGTCAGGGAGGGAGGGAGGGAGTGACAGGACCGGTTCACAATCCAGGGCTATACCTCAGTGTTACTCAGTCAGCACGATGCAATCCAATCTCAAACCACTTCTTCATTCAGCATGGCTGAGGTTAGGGTGTGGAGCTTTCCTGAACTAGTACAGAGCCAACCAGAAATCAGACTGGTGACACCAATCATCACATTGTGTGGATGAATCTGTCAGCTCAGCCACAAACCAAGTCACACCAAAGACCAGGACAGGCTTCAACTAAAAAAGGAATTCAGCACGAGACTCATTTTGTTGCTCTGCTAATTTAATACTGATATTTCACAGTCTACGAATAGCCCAGGACATTGAGAAACCTGTAACACGAACTCTCAGCTTAATTTGGGAACAGTGGTTGCTCAGTTGCTGTTTACAGAGAGAGCCGTTAAAAGCAGCTCCACACTGGCCTGTGCACTGACACCACTCTTCGAGACCAGGAGCTAACAGCCAGCCCTTCTCCTTCATTTATGGTGGTGAAATGGACGAGCAATCTCTGACTCCATCCTTGCATTTGTAAACCTGGGATCTTTCCTGGACTAAAATGCGTTTAAAAAGGATTAACACTGACCAAAGTAACACTGACCAGGTTGAGCCAAGCTTCATGAAGAAAATCAATCAACAAGCCCCAGTCTAAACTAAAATTATCATGTCATCAAAAGAACTGCATCTGCTGTCTGACTGACATCTTCCTGTAGGATTCACATATTAAGATGAAAGACACTCCAGATTATCCAGTTTTGGGAAACAGACCAATAAAGCCAGACACAGGGATACACATGAGAACAGTATTTCAGACAACCGCTTTGAAGCCACAGTACAGAAAGTGGATTGCCCTGGACAGTCTTACTCTCAGCCACTTGAAAAACATTGTCCAGTAACAAAGTAATCAGAAAGAAACCCACTTGCTGAGAATGCAAGAAAATGGGCAAAGTTCACCAACTGCTGGGGATACAAGATATCATTTTTAAAATCTCAGGAACACCTCAAGGATCCCAACCCACGCCCACTTCCATCTAGAAGGACAAGGGCAGCAGATACACGGGAACACCACCCCCTGCAGGTTCCCCTCCGAGCCACTCCCCATCCTGACTGGGAAATTATCACCGTTCCTTCACTGTCGCTGGGTCAGAATCCTGGAATTCCCTCCCTCAGGGACATTGTGGGTCTACCCACAGCACATGGACTGCAGCAGGTCAACAAGGCAGCTCACCCCCACCTTCTCAAGGGGGGGCAACTAGGGACAGGCAATAAATACTGGGCCCAGCCGGTGACACCTACATCCCACAAAAACAAACTTTCAAATAAACCTGTTGGACTATAACCTGGGGTTGTGTGACTTTTAATTTTGTTCACCCCAGTCCAACACCAGCTGCTCCACATCATATCTCAGCATCATCACTGACTGACCCCGAAGAAGATCCTTTATCTCTGCTCTCTGCTTCCTGAAATAATCATCTCTCCAAGCTAATATATTACTCCGTGAAATGTGCAGTCTTACTGTGTGCAAATGTTATTTCATCAAAACTCTCAGCTCCACTATTTAAACATGGATATTTCCTTTCACCAAACCATGGTGACCCAGCCTGATCGGATTGATTCTCCACATCTGTTATAATCTCCTTGAGAATGGAATCTAGCAGCTTCCCAATGACTGATGTTAGGCTAACTGCCCTCTTTTTTGTCAATGTAGGGGTTACATTTACTCCTTTCCAATCTGCTAGGACTTTTCCGAATTGAAGGAACTTTGGGAGAGTATGGCCAATGGAGCTCCTGCCTGTGCTGCCGGTTTTTCCCAGATATCAGGATGTTCCTGCAGCCAGCCTGCTCAGCCAATTGTTTTCCTCACACTGTTTCCCTGGTGATGGCAACCATTTTAAGGTCATCCCTACCTAGAGGCCCTTGGGTTTCAATGATCTTTAACTATGAAGACAGGGACAAAGCACCTGTTCAAGCCTCTGCTGTTTCTGTTCCCCACTCCCCATACTCTCTCTGAAAATGTTGTACTGACCCTTCCCTATTTTGTACAGCACTGGGATGGACACAGGGCTAGGGGCAACACAGTAGGGCAATTGGGATTTTAACTTTGGGATATGGGCATCAGTGGCTGGACTGGCATTTATTACCCATCCTTTATTACCGTTGGGAGAGTTAAGTATCAATCACATTGCTGTGGGTCTTGGGTCACATGTAGGCCAGCCTGGATAAGGGCAGCACGGATAGAGGATTGGCCAACTAACAGACGACACAGAGGTGGGAGAAAGTGAGAGGGATGCAATTTTCAGGATGGCAAGCTGCAGCTAATGGAGTTCCACAGAGATCAGTGCTGGGGCCACAATTATTGATAACCCAGATTCATGACTTCGATGAGGGAAGTACCATGTACTTTCGCAATAACAGAGCATAACCGAGTCTGTGGCTGACACAAAAACAGGTGAGAAGGTAATGTTGAGGACGTAGAGTATGCAGAAGGATATGGACAGGTTAGGGAGTGGGCAAGACCTTGGAAGGTGGATTCCAATGTGGGAAGATGTGACGTTTTACATATTGGCACCACAGGGCTCAGTGGTTAACACTGCTGCCTCTCAGTGCCAGGGACCCAGGTTCAATCCCACCCACAGGTGACTGTCTGTGTGGAGTTTGCACATTCTCCCCGTGTCTGTGTGGGTTTCCTCCCACAGTCCAAAGCTGTGCAGGTTAGGGTGGATTGACCATGGGAAATGCAGGGTAATAGAGATAGGGTAGGGGTCTGGGGGTGGGATGCTTTCCAGAGGATCGAAGTGGACTCAATGGGCCGAAAGGCCAGCTTCCACACTGTAGGGATTCAAGAAAAGAGGCGCTGAATATTACTGAAATGGTGAAAGCTGCAGCACTGAGGGATTTGGGGGCCTTTGTGCATAAATCACAAAACATGAGCATCCAAGTTTATAGGGAGAGAGGGAAGAAATGAACATAAAGTCTAGGAGCAGGAGTCGGCTATCTGGTCCCTCGAACATAAGGACTAGGAGGAGTAGGCCGTCTGGCCCCTCAAGCCTGCCCTGCCACTCAGTGAGTCTATGGCTGATCTTTTCACGGAGTCGAGAATGTGGTGCTGGAAAAACTCAGCATCTGGGGAGCAGGAGAATCGACGTTTCAGACATAAGCCCTTCATCAGGAAGGATCTTTTCATGGCCTCCGCTCCACTTACCCGGCCTCTCACCATAATCCCTAATTCCTTTACTGTTCAAACATCTATCCAGCTTAACCTAAAACATTTACTGGAGTAGTGTCAACCACTTCCCTGGGCAGGGAATTCCATCGATTCACAACCTTCTGGGTGAAGTAGTTTCTCCTCGGTTCAGTCCTCAATCTGCTCCCTCTAATCTTGAGGCTACATCCTCCTGTCCTCGGCCAGTGGAAACATCCTCTCTACCTCTGTTTTATCCACCCTCTCTACATCTATCTCACTGATTCTTTTCATAATTTTATGTTTCTATGAGATCCCCCCTCATTCTTCTGAATTCCAATCAATATAATCCCGGTCTACTCAGTCTCTCCCCATAAACCAACCGCCTCAACTCCGAGTGAACCTCCCCTGTACTCCCTCCAGTCCCAGTCCATCCTTTCTCAAGTAATGAGACCAAAACTGCACACAGTCTCCAGGAGTGGCCTCACCAGCACCTTGTACAGCTACAACATAACCTCCCTGTTTTTAATCCTGTCTCTCTAGCAATGAAGGACAATATTCCATTTGCCTTCCTAATTACCTGCTGCACCTGCAGACCAACTTATTGTGATTCGTGCACAAGGACACCCAGCTCCCTCTGCACAGCAGCACGTTGCAACTTTTCACCATTTAAATAATAGTCCATTTTGCTGTTATTCTAAGCTCACATTTACCAACACTGTACTCCAGCTGACAGACCCCTGTCCACTCACCTAACCGATCTATATTGTCATTAATTTCATAGGGAATAGAGTAGAATATTAGTGAGGGCTTTGCTAGCCAGACCACGGCTGGAATCCTGTGAACAGACCTGGGACCCCTGAGCTAAGAAAGGAAAAATTATTCTGACATTAAAGACAGTTCAGAGAAGGGTCACTTAACTGATCCCAGTGATGGAGGGGCTGACTTATAAGGGGAGGTTCAGTAGATTGGGCCTATTCTCATTGGAGTTTAAGAAAATGAAACTTTATTAAAACACACAAGATTCTAAAATTTTCAGCATTTGGGCCAGGTGCTGCAAAGTGTAGATTTAGGATTGATTTTGTCAGTGCTGACTGAATGGGCTGAAGGGCCTCATACAGCACAATTCAAAAGGAAGCCAATAGGACAGATATGGAGGGACCAACACAGACTCCAACGGACCCCTCTCCCTCCGCACGGACCCCACTCCCTCCACACGGACCCCACACCCTACACACGGACCCCACACCCTACACACGGACCCCACTCCCTCCACACGGACCCCGCTCCCTCCACACGGACCCTACACCCTCCACACGGACCCCACTCCCTCCACACGGACCCTACACCCTCCACACGGACCCTACACCCTCCACACGGAACCCACTTCCTCTACACGGACCTACACCCTCCACACGGACCCCACTCCCTCCACACGGACCCCACACCCTACACACGGACCCCACACCCTCAACCCGGACCCCACTCTCTCCACACGGACCCTACACCCTCCACACGCACCCCGCCCCCTCCACATGGACCCCACTCCCTCCACACGGACCCTACACCCTCCACACGGACCCCGCTCCCTCCACACGGACCCCGCCCCCTCCACACGGACCCTACACCCTCCACATGCACCCCGCCCCCTCCACACGGACCCCACTCCCTCCACACGGACCCTACACCCTCCACACGGACCCCGCCCCCTCCACACGGACCCCTCTCCCTCCACACGGACCCCTCTCCCTCCACACGGACCCCGCTCCCTCCACACGGACCCCGCTCCCTCCACACGGACCCTACAGCCTCCACACGGACCCCGCCCCCTCCACACGGACCCCTCTCCCTCCACACGGACCCCACTCCCTCCACACGGACCCTACACCCTCCACACGGACCCCGCCCCCTCCACACGGACCCCTCTCCCTCCACACGGACCCCTCTCCCTCCACACGGACCCCGCTCCCTCCACACGGACCCCGCTCCCTCCACACGGATCCCACTCCCTCTACACGGACTCCACACGGACCCTACACCCTGCACACGGACCCCGCTCCCTCCACACGGACCCCGCTCCCTCCACACGGACCCCGCTCCCTCTACACGGATCCCACTCCCTCTACACGGACTCCACACGGACCCTACACCCTGCACACGGACCCCACACCCTCCACACGGACTCCACACGGACCCTACACCCTCCACACGGACCCCTCTCCCTCCACACGGACCCCGCTCCCTCCACACGGACCCCGCTCCCTCCACACGGACCCCGCTCCCTCTACACGGATCCCACTCCCTCTACACGGACTCCACACGGACCCTACACCCTGCACACGGACCCCACTCCCTCCACACGGACCCTACACCCTCCACACGGACCCTACACCCTCCACACGGAACCCACTTCCTCTACATGGACCCTACACCCTCCACACGGACCCCACTCCCTCCACACGGACCCCACACCCTACACACGGACCCCACACCCTCAACCCGGACCCCACTCCCTCCACACGGACCCTACACCCTCCACACGCACCCCGCCCCCTCCACATGGACCCCACTCCCTCCACACGGACCCCGCTCCCTCCACACGGACCCCGCTCCCTCCACACGGACCCCGCTCCCTCCACACGGACCCCGCCCCCTCCACACGGACCCTACACCCTCCACATGCACCCCGCCCCCTCCACACGGACCCCACTCCCTCCACACGGACCCTACACCCTCCACACGGACCCCGCCCCCTCCACACGGACCCCTCCACACGGACCCCTCTCCCTCCACACGGACCCCTCTCCCTCCACACGGACCCCGCTCCCTCCACACGGACCCTACACCCTCCACACGGACCCCGCCCCCTCCACACGGACCCCTCTCCCTCCACACGGACCCCACTCCCTCCACACGGACCCTACACCCTCCACACGGACCCCGCCCCCTCCACACGGACCCCTCTCCCTCCACACGGACCCCGCTCCCTCCACACGGACCCCGCTCCCTCCACACGGACCCCGCTCCCTCTACACGGACTCCACACGGACCCTACACCCTGCACACGGACCCCACTCCCTCCACACGGACTCCACACGGACCCTACACCCTCCACACGGACCCCTCTCCCTCCACACGGACCCCGCTCCCTCCACACAGACCCCGCTCCCTCTACACAAACCCCACTCCCTTTACACATCAGTAATCCGCCCTGCACACTCGCTAACACACACAGATCCACCTAGACACACACCTCCTCCCACCCACAACTGCTGGAATCTGCTTCTGTTTGCGGTGAAAGTTGGAATCTGCATGTTTGCAAATTCCTGGAGCAGTGTCCTGGAATGTGATGGTTTATTAACTCGGAGAGGCACAGAGAGTGGTCACTCTGGGTGGTGGGAGGCCAGCAAGGGGCAACAGTACAGTGGGTAGGGAGAGATCCCTCCCTTCCCACTCCCACATTCCATACAGAAATACCAGGCACTGAGTCAGTGCCAAAGCGCCAGGGCGTGGTCCCATGGCAAAACAAACACAATTCTGTTTGACACGTTCCACAGACTCCGAAACAACAGCCTCACAAATTTTAAAGAAATCGCCTGCATCACAAAGACAAGAGATCTGACAATGGGCTAATTCAGCTAATCTCAGGAGACATCAATCTGACATCTTCAAGCATGGACACTCCCTCAGCACTGACCCTCCGACAGAGCTCACTCCCTCAGTACTGACCCTCCGACAGTGCGGCACTCCCTCAGCACTGACCCTCTGACAGTGCTCACTCCCTCAGCACTGACCCTCCGACAGTGCGGCACTCACTCAGCACTGACCCTCCGACAGTGTGGCACTCACTCAGCACTGACCCTCCGACAGAGCTCACTCCCTCAGTACTGACCCTCCGACAGTGCGACACTCCCTCAGCACTGACCCTCCGACAGTGCGGCACTCCCTCAGCACTGACCCTCCGACAGAGCTCACTCCCTCAGCACTGACCCTCCGACAGTGCGACACTCCCTCAGCACTGACACTCCGACTGCCCACTCCCTCAGCACTGACTCTCTGACAGTGTCCACTCCCTCAGCACTGACCCTCCAACAGTGCGGCACTCCCTCAGCACTGACCCTCCGACAGTGTGGCACTCCCTCAGCACTGACCCTCCGACAGTGCCCACTCCCTCAGCACTGACCCTCCGACAGTGCGGCACTCCCTCAGCACTGACCCTCCGACAGTGCCCACTCCCTCAGCACTGACCCTCCGACAGTGCCCACACCCTCAGCACTGACCCTCCGACACTCTTATCAGTATCACCACTGTTTCATGTTAATAGCACCACAGTATTGTACTGTGACTGTCAGTTAATCTTGAGACTGTATGAATTTGAAGAGAAATTGTGCATTTCTTGAAACTATTCTCCAAATATCCACAAGATGGCAATACACCTCAATATATTTGGAATCCATGTTGAAGTCCTGAATTGGGTTTAGCCCTGGGTCAATGGGGAGGGCAGGAGGGCATGTCAGGAGCAGTACCAGGCATCCCTGACGATGAGGTGTCAGCCCGGTGAGGCTACCAGGCAGGATTACTTGTGTGTCAAACATCACAGGCAGCAAGTGACAGACAGAGCTAAGCGATCCCACACAGTGGATCAGATCTGCAGTCTTGTCACATCCAGTAGTGAATGGTGGTGAACAATTAAACAGCTCACTGGAGGCTCCACAAATCTCCCCCTCCTCAATGACGGAGGGGCTCAGTACATCAGGGCTAAAGATAAGGCTGAACCTTTCACAGCAATCTCCAGCCGGCAGTGCTGAGTGGATGATCCATCTCAGCCTCCTCCAGTGGTCCCCAGTGTCACAGACACCAGGCTCCAGCCAATTCGATTCCCTCCACGTGATATCAAGGAACGGTTGGAGACGCCGGATACTACAGAGGCTGTGGGCCCTGACAACATTCCAGGATTAGTACTGAAGGCGTGTGTTCCAGAACGTGCCACTCCAGTACAGTGACAACACTGGCATCTCGAGCTGGATTCCAGAGGGGAGGGGAGAAGGCCAGCCCTTAACATCAGGGCTGCATTCAACTGAGTGTGGCATCAAGGAGCCTGAGCAAAACTGGACTCACTGGGTGTCAGGGGACAAACTCTCCCCTGGTTAGAGTCATACCTGACACAGAAGACGATGGTGGTGGTTGTGGAGGGTCTGTCATCTCAGCTCCAGGACATCTCTGCAGGGGTTCCTCAGGGTAGTGCCCTAGGCCCAACCATCTTCAGTTGCTTCATCAATGACCTTCCCAGTGGGGATGCTCGCCAATGACTGCACAGAGTCCAGCCCCGTTCACGTCTCCTCAGACACTGAAGCAGCCCGTGCCCAAACACAACAAGATCTGGACAGTATCCAGGCTTGGGCTGACAAGTGACAAGTAACATTCACACCACACAAATACCAGGCTATGACCATCTCCAACTAAAGATAATCTAACCACCACCCTTTGCCATTCAATGGTGTTACCATCACTGAATCCCCCACTATCAACATCCCGAGGGTGACCAGTGACCAGACACTCACTTGGACTCACCACATGAACACAGCGGCTACAGGAGCAGGTCAGAGGCTGGGAATCCTGCAGCAAGTAACTCCCCTCCTGACTACCCAAAGCCTGTCCACCATCTACAAGGGACAAGGCAGGAAGGAGATGGAATACTGTCGAGAGTGTAGTTGTGGAAAAGTACAGCAGGTCAGGCAGAATCCGAGGAGCAGGAGAATCAATGTTTCGGGCATAAGCCCTTCATCAGGAAATGTGATGGAATACTCCCCACTTGCCCTGGATGGGGGCAGCTCCAACAACACTCATCCAGGACAAAACAGCCGCTTGATTGGCAGCACATCCACAAACATCCACTCCCTCCCATCCACACACTCACACACCCTTACAGACCCACACTCACACACCCTTACAGACCCACACTCACACACCCTTACAGACCCACACTCACACACCCTTTCAGACCCACACTCACATACCCTTACAGACCCACACTCACACACTCACACATGCATCCTCTCACTGACGTAGACCACTCTACACACACTCACACACACACACATATACATTCTCTTTCTCACACTCTCAACCCCCCCACCCCAGACAGACTCACACACACACAAACCCACGTACACACACGTATACATATGTTTGTGGGGTGAATTTGTACTTGCAGAGTTACATTGTACTTTGCTCAAAAACTGCAGGAATCCATGTCAGACTCACCTTCTTACATTGGAATCAGTGTAAACATTCTGGCACAGACAGGGAACACGGGGCTAACACCTTCAACATACTGTCTGGCTAACACCAATTGTTCCAATTAACCTGAGAATGTAACTTTTAAAAAAAAGTTTTGTGATTTACACATGAAAAGTGAAACTATCATGGTATTCGAACAGATGAAAGACTCAACCAACAATCAAGGTATTTTTCAATGTACAATTTCAGTTACATCACACTGTAAACTTTTGCTATAAATTCTGTGCCTTACATTTGCATCCTCCACTATCACCTGATGAAGGAGCGTCGCTCCGAAAGCTCGTGCTTCCAATTAAACCTGTTGGACTATAACCTGGTGTTGTGTGATTTGTAACTTTATCTAACTGAGGACTGACTGTCTTCAGTGACCCAGTCTGTACTGCTCATTGGGCAGGAGAATTCAAACCACATTTGACCTTTTCCTCCCCCCTCCCCCCCCCCCCCCATCCCCTCCCCCTCCAGCTCTGTCTTCCATTTGAGAGCCCTCATTTTGTAACTGTGTCCCTTTGTTCCCAGCCCACCCAAACCATGGAACATTCTCTGACCATGACCCTGCTGCACTCATAGAACATAGAACAATACAGCACAGAACAGGCCCTTCGGCCCATGATGTTGTGCCGAACATCTATCCTAGATGAAGCACCCATCCATGTACCTATCCAATTGCCGCTTAAAGGTCGCCAATGATTCTGACTCTACCACTCCCACGGGCAGCGCATTCTATGCCCCCACCACTCTCTGGGTAAAGAACCCACCCCTGACATCCCCTCTATACCTTCCACCCTTCACCTTAAATTTATGTCCCCTTGTAACACCCTGTTGTACCCGGGGAAAAAGTTTCTGACTGTCTACTCTATCTATTCCTCTGATCATCTTATAAACCTCTATCAAGTCACCCCTCATCCTTCGCCGTTCCAATGAGAAAAGGCCGAGAACTCTCAACCTGTCCTCGTACGACCTATTCTCCATTCCAGGCAACATCCTGGTAAATCTTCTCTGCACCCTCTCCAAAGCTTCCACATCTTTCCTTAAGTGAGGCGACCAGAACTACACACAGTACTCCAAATGTGGCCTAACCAAAGTCCTGTACAGCTGCAACATCACTTCACGACTCTTGAATTCAATCCCTCTGCTAATGAACGCTAATACACCATAGGCCTTCTTACAAGCTCTATCCACCTGAGTGGCAACTTTCAAAGATCTATGTACATAGACCCCAAGATCCCTCTGTTCCTCCACCTGACAAAGAACCCTACTGTTAACCCTGTATTCCGCATTCTTATTTGTTCTTCCAAAATGGACAGCCTCACACTTGACAGGGTTGAACTCCATCTGCCACTCCTCAGCCCAGCTCTGCATCATATCTAAGTCCCTTTGCAGCCGACAACAGCCCTCCTCACTGTCCACAACTCCACCAATCTTCGTGTCATCTGCAAATTTACTGACCCACCCTTCAACTCCCTCATCCAAGTCATTAATAAAAATTACAAACAGCAGAGGACCCAGAACTGATCCCTGTGGAACTCCACTTGTAACTGGGCTCCAGGTTGAATATTTACCATCTACCACCACTCTCTGACTTCGACCGGTTAGCCAGTTCTCTATCCAACTGGCTGAATTTCCCACTATCCCATGCCTCCTGACTTTCCGCATAAGCCTACCATGGGGAACCTTATCAAATGCTTTACTAAAATCCATGTACACTACATCCACTGCTCTACCCTCATCCACATGCTTGGTCACCTCCTCAAAGAATTCAATAAGACTTGTAAGGCAAGACCTACCCTTCACAAATCTGTGCTGGCTGTCCCTAATCAAGCAGTGTCTTTCCAGATATTTATAAATCCTATCCCTCAGTACCCTTTCCATTACTTTGCCTACCACCGAAGTAAGACTAACTGGCCTGTAATTCCCGGGGTTATCCCTATTCCCTTTTTTGAACAGGGACACAACATTCGCTACTCTCCAGTCCCCTGGTACTACCCCCGTTGACAGTGAAGACGAAAAGATCATTGCCAACGGTACTGCAATTTCCTCTCTTGCTTCCCACATAATCCTAGGATATATCCCGTCAGGCCCGGGGGACTTGTCTATCCTCAAGTTGCTCAAAATGTCCAACACATCTTCCTTCCTAACAAGTATCTCTTCTAGCTTACCAGTCCGTTTCACACTCTCCTCTTCAACAATACGGTCCCTCTCGTTCGTAAATACTGAAGAAAAGTACTCAGTCAAGACCTCTCCTATCTCTTCCGACTCAATACACAGTCTCCCACTACTGTCCTTGATCGGACCTACCCTCGTTCTCGTCATTCTCATGTTTCTCACATACGCATAAACTGCCCTGGGGTTATCCTTGATCCTATCCGCCAGGGATTTTTCATGCCCTCTCTTAGCTCTCCTAATCCCTTTCTTCAGGTCCCTCCTGGCTATCCTGTATCCCTCCACTGCTCTGTCTGAACCCTGTTTCCTCAACCTTATGTAAGCCTCCTTCTTCCTCTTTACTAGACATTCAACCTCCCTCGTCAACCAAGGCTCCCTCACACGATCATTTCTTTCCTGCCTGACAGGTACATACATATTAAGGACACGTCGTATCTGCTCCTTGAAAAAGTTCCACATTTCCACCACATCCTTCCCTGACAGCCTATGCTCCCAGCTTATGCTCCTCAAATCCTGTCTTACAGCATCGTAATTTCCCTTCCCCCAATTGTAAAATCTACCCTGTTGTGCGCACCTATCTCTCTCCATAACCAAGGTCCTCCCTCAGGTCTGCATAAGATCGCCTCCTACTCATTTAAACTCCAATAGATACAGGCCCAGCCCATCCCCATTCACTTCACCCTGGGATTCTGTCAAGTGAACCACCCACCAACTGCTTCAAACATACTGACTTCAAGAAACAGGCAGTAACTGTGCCAGATGTGTCCTCTGTAATCTCCTGAGTAATTGAAAGGAGGGAGAAAAACCAGCGAGACAGACAGAGAGGAGAACCGAGAGGAAGAAAAGAAAGCGAAGGGGCTGGACCTGAGACAGAATGAAGATAGTGATTGAGAGAAAGTGAAGGAGAAGCAGAAAGACAGGGACAGGGTCATAAGACCATAACACACAGGAGCAGAAATTAGGCCATTCAGCCCATCAAGTCTGCTGATGGCTGATTAGTATCTCAACCCCATTCTCCCTCTTTCTCCCCATAACCCTTGATCCCCTTGATACTCAAGAACCTATCGATCTCAGTCTCAAATATACTCAATGACCGGCCTCCACCGCCCTCAGTGGCAATGAATTCCATAGATTCCCCACTCTCTGGCTAAAACGTTTCTCCTTATCTTCATTCTAAGAGGTCTTCCCTTTAGATTAGATGATTAGATTAGATTACTTACAGTGTGGAAACAGGCCCTTCGGCCCAACAAGTCCACACCAACCCTCTAAAGAGCAACCCACACAGACCCTTTCCTCTACATTTACCCCTTCACCTAACACTACGGGCAATTTAGCATGGCCAATTCACCTAACCTGCACATCTTTGGACTGTGAGAGGAAACTGGAGCACCCGGAGGAAACTCACGCAGACACGGGGAGAATGTGCAAACTCCACACAGACAGTTGCTTGAGGCGGAAATTGAACCTGGGTCCCTGGCGCTGTGAGGCAGCAGTGCTAACCACTGTGCCACCGTGCCTCCCCAAAGGCTGTGCCCTCAGGTCAGAGTCTCTCCTACCAATGGAAACATCTTCCCAACATCCCTGTCTGGGCCATTCAGTATTCTGGATGTTTCAATTAGATCCTCCCTCATCCTTCTAAACTCCATAGAGTATAGACCCAGAGTCCTCAAATGTTCCTCATTTGTTAATCTTTTCATTCCTGGGACCATTCTCATGAAGCTCCTCTGAACACCCTCCAGGGCCAGTCCATTCTTCCTGAGATATGGGGCCTAGAACTGCACACAATCCTCCAAATGTGGTCTGACCAGAGCCTTATAGAGCCTCATAAGTACATCCCTACTTTTATATTCAAATCCTCTCAAAATAAATGCCATCATTGTATTTGCCTTCCTACCTACTGACTCAACCTGCAACTCTACATGAGAAAATCCTGGACTAGAATTCCCAAGTCCCTTTACTTCAGATTTCTGAATGTTCTCCCCATTTAGAAAACAGTTCAGGCCTCTGTTCTTCCCACCAAAGTGCATGCCCTCACCCTTCCCCATGTTGTACTCCATCTGCCACTTCTTTGCCCCCTCTCTTACCCTGTCCAAATCCTTCTGCAGCCTCCCCGCCTCCTCAGCACTACCTGCCCCTCCACCAATCTTTGTATCATCTGCAAACCTCACCAAAATACCCTCAGTTCCTTCATCTTGATCGTTAATGTATAAAATGAAAAGTCATCATGAAAGGGGAGTTGGAATATCACCGAGAGAGCGAGCCTGGGAGTGTCTGTGAGTGCAGCCTCAGTTTGTACGGGCCCATGTTCCCTCTCCCTGTCTCTGTGACACAGGAGCATCACTGCTGCCAGATCAAAGCTCGGCCTTTGAGAAAGTTCAGTGCCAAACTCCATAGCAACCAGGCTCTCAGTCAGTCAGAATGGAGGCCTCATTCTCCACTGCAATATTTACAGTCTCTCATTAACATTCTCCGGGGGCTGAGAATCCACTCCTTCTGCCAGGTTCCCAATACTTTATTTATAACAACCTTCCAAAGTCTTTTGAGCAAATCTGTCACTTCCAACTGCTCACTTTCATCAATCCTGGAATCTTCACTGATCACGCAATGAAACAGAGATAGAGAGAGAGAGGCGGGGGAGGGGGGTGACAGGCAGATAGAGAGAGAGAGATGGACAGAGAGAGAGAGAGAGAGAGAGAGAGACAAGACAGACAAACTGAGAGAGAGAGAGGTAGATAGAGATGAAGATAAAAAGAGTGAGGCAGACAGAGAGAAAGAGCAGCAGACAGAGACAGAGAGACCAAAAGAGAGAGAGAATCTGAGAGAAGAGAGAAAGAGAGAGAGAGGGAGACTGAGTGAGAGAGAGAGAGACTGAGCGAGAGAGAAATCAAGAGACAGAGAAAGGGGAGCAGATAAACATGAAGACTGAGAAGAGCGGGAGATGGAAATGAGAGAGAAGCAAAAGAGAGTGAGGCAGAAAGAGGAAGAAAATCAGAAAGGGCATGACAGGGAGGGAAAAACTGACAGAGAGAGAGAGAGAGAGAGAGAGACAGGAACCGAGAAAGACAGGCAGACAGAGAGAGAGATGAAGAGATAGAGAGATAAAGAGGTAGACAGACAGCTACACAGAGAGGAGACAGTGAGGACTGCAAATACTGGAGATCAGAGTCGAGAGAGTGGTGCTGCAATAGCACAGCAGGTCAGGCAGCATCTGAGGAGCAGGAGAATCGATATTTCGGACAAAAGCCCTTCATCAGGAGGGGTACATAGAGCGAGGTATTGAGTGATGGTGGTTAGATTGTCTCTGATTGGAGGTGGACAATGCCTGGCCTCTGTGAGGTGCAAATCCCGGAGACAGTATTGTCCAGAGCTTCCTGAATTTCATCAGTGAAAATGATTGCCTGCTCTGGGGTAGGTGTGGGGTGACATCCAGCAAAGGGGCAGAGGTTTAAATCAGGTTCTGCTGCTGCAGTGGTGGTGTCCCTGCCACTGGGTTAATAATCATGAGTTCAAGTCCCACCTGCCCCAGACGTGAGGAGTAACATCATTGAGAAGGATGATTAGGAAATATCTAGAATCGGTGTCGTCTTGTTCAGGAGTGATATCAGGAAGCACACAGGGGCTAGAAAAGAGAACACTCTCCCCAGACCAGACTGAAGGATGGAGATCAGTGTGGACTGGGAGCTTAAAGCTGTCCAAGGATTGGGGGGTGTATAAGGTGTGTAAATGGAGGTCAGACAGGCCAAGATCAAAATAAACATTGTCCCAGCATTTAACTCCTCCAGGAGAGTGGGGTGAGGCACGTTCACTCCAAGGGTTAGGGTCTGGAGGGTACTGTGTGAGAATCTGGGGGGAGGGGGAGGTTCACTCGAGGGGTTAGGGTCTGGGGTGTACTGTCTGAGAGTGTGGGGGGAGGGGAGGTTCACTTGAGGGGTTAGGGTCTGGGGTGTACTGTCTGAGAGTGTGGGGGGAGGGGAGGTTCACTCGAGGGGTTAGGGTCTGGGGTGTACTATCTAAGAGTGAGGGGGGAGGGAGGGTCACTCGAGGGGTTAGGGTCTGGGGTGTACTGTCTGAGAGTGTGGGGGGGGAGGGTCACTCAAGGGGTTAGGGTCTGGGGTGTACTGTCTGAGGGTGTGGGGGAGGGGGAGATTCACTCAAGAGGTTAGGGTCTGGAGTGTACTGTCTGAGAGTGTGGGGTGAGGAAGGTTCCTAATAAGATGAAGCAATGTGCAGGATTAAGGGGAAATGGAGAGGAATAGCATTGAGCAAATTCCTGATTTGGAGGCCGAGTGGTCTGTGCATGTGAAGCAGCGTTTCTCAGAGCCTCTGCTCTCCTTCAGCTCGAGGTAGTTGCCTGACCGTGTTCTCAGGTAGAAGGTGTTCACTGAGCTTGGAGGATCTCGAAGCAATTAGCAATGATTTAAGGGAAGCCAAAGGAAAGGTGCGAAGGTATCGAACATCAGTCATGATGCTGAGGAGACAAGAAGCTGGGGAAGGGAAGGTTAAGAGAGGATTTAATCACAGTGTTCAAATCTAGTCCCACCTGCCAGCACCCGGCCCATATCCCTCCAAACCCTTCCTATTCATATACCCATCCAAATGCCTTTTAAATGTTGCAATTGTACCAGCTTCCACCACTTCCTCTGGCAGCTCATTCCATACACGTACCACCCTCTGTGTGAAAATGTTGCCCCTTAGGTCTCTTTTATATCTTTCCCCTCTCACCCTAAACCTTTGCCCTCTAGTTCTGGACTTCCCCACCCCAGGGAAAAGACTTTGTCTATTTACCCTCTCCATGCCCCTCATAATTTTGTAAACCTCTATGAGGTCACCCCTCAGCCTCCGACGCTCCAGGGAAAACAGCCCCAGCCTGTTCAGCCTCTCCCTGTAGCTCAAATCCTCCAACCCTGGCAACATCCTTGTAAATCTTTTCTGAACCCTTTCAAGTTTCACAAAAGATCTACAAGAATGTTGCTTGGGTTGGAGGATTTGAGTTACAGGAAGAGGCTGAACAGGTTGGGACTGTTTTTCCCTGGAGCGTCGGATATTCAGGATACAAAGGGCTGCCATGTCAAATAGTCCCCTCTTGTAAGGATAGAGTAAACGGGGAGGATGTGCTCCCAGGAACAGGCAGTGGCACAGTACGTTGACCAGAAACTGAACTAGACTTGTCGTAAAAACAGTGTATACTACAGCAAGTCAGAGGCTGGGAATCCTGCAGTGAGTAACTCCCCTCCTGACTCCCCAAAGCCTGTCCACCATCTACAAGGGACAAGGCAGGAGGGTGATGGGATACTCCCCACTCGCCCCTGGATGGGGGCAGCTCCAACAACACTCAAGAAGCTCAACACCATCCAGGACAAAGCAGCCGCTTGATTGGCCCCACATCCACAAACCCCTCCCCCCGCCACCCCCGACGCTCAGTAGCAGCAGTGTGTACCATCTACAAGATGCTCTGCAGAAACTCACCAAAGACTCTCAGACAGCACCTTCCAAACCCACAACCACTTCCATCTAGAAGGACAAGGGCAGCAGATACAGGGGAACACCACCCCCTGCAAGTTCCCCTCCGAGCCCCTCTTCACCTTCACTGGGAAATATATCGTCGTTCCTTCACTGTCACCGAGTCAGAATCCTGGAATTCCCTCCCTCAGGGACATTGTGGGTCTACCCACAGCACATGGACTGCAGCGGGTCAGGAAGGCAGCTCACCCCCACCTTCTCAAGGGGCAACTAGGGATGTGTACTAAAGGCTCGGCCCAGCCAGGAATGCCCACATGTTATGGATCAGCTTGAAGCAGATTAGACACCAGAATACAGGCGCAGTACAGACTGTGATGATGAGAAATACAAACCTTGTCATCACAGCCTATGGTGAGGACTGGAACGGCCGCACTTACAGCATTGTGGACAGTTCTGGTCACCACATTATAAGAAGGATGTGGGAATTTTGGAAAAGGTGCAGATGAGATTTACTAGGATGTTGCCTGGTATGGAGGGAAGGTCTTACGAGGAAAGGCTGAGGGCCTTGAGGCTGTTTTCGTTGGAGAGAAGAAGGTTGAGAGGTGACTTAATAGAGACATAGAAGATAATCAGAGGGTTAGATAGGGTGGAGAGGGAGAGCCTTTTTCCTCGGATGGTGATGGCTAGCATGAGGGGACATAGCTTTAAATTGAGGGGTGATAGATACAGGACAGATGTCAGAGGTACTTTCTTCACTCAGAGAGTAGTAGGGGCGTGGAACACACTGCCTGCAGCAGCAGTAGACTCGCCAACTTTAAGGGCATTTAAATGGTCATTGGATAAACATATGGACGAGAATGGAATAGTGTAGGTTAGGTGGGCTTCAGATTGGTTCCACAGGTCAGCACAACATTGAGGGCCGAAGGGCCTGTAATGCTCTGGAATGTTCTATAATCTATGTATGTAAGTCTTTGTATTATTGTGGGGAGTGTGTGCGAATCCTGTCAGTGTGGAATTAAATCCTTCCTAAGGTGAACAGCTGGGAACGGACCCAGCTCCTCCACATGTGGAATATCACAACTTTGTGCAACTCTGATTAATTTCCACCCTTTTATATTCCAGATCCCTGGAGAAAAAAGGCAAATCTGCAATAACGTTTCGGGTTATTTCTGGACCTTTCGATGTATGTTCAATGACAAGGTGGAACTTGGTGAGGCAGCGTGCTGGGCTCAGGGCAGGACTCTCTGGCTAAACTGCTCTCTCCTGGGAATATTAAACTCCAGGCAGCAAGAATTGCAGACAATGCAAAGGGTTAATGAGGTCCTGATAATTTTACAATATCCTGTTTCTCACAAAAAGCACACTTCCATCAAAAATTCAAATGTGCAATGTCATTTCCCCTGATTGTTCCTCACCAATAATCAGTCAGTCAGCCAGTCAAAGCAGATTCTGACAGGGAGGGGATAGTGGGAGGGGACAGGCCATCAGCTGATTTGGAGACTGGGTACAGATGACAATGAGAAGCCCAGTAACAGGGAATAACACTGAGCCCAGTAACAGGGAGTTAACAAGAAAGAGGAGGTGCATCTAAACTGGAGCCGCACTAATATCCGAGCCGGGAGGTCTGCTGGTGCCATTTGGGAGGGTTTAAATTGTGTGACTGGGAGCAGTAATTCAGTGTGTGGAGTGATTAAGCAAAAGGTAGGGGTTAAGTAATGTAAGTCGGGAGGTGATGACCTAGTGGTATTACCACTGGACTGCTAACCACCTAATGTCCTGGGGATCCAGGTTAGAATCCTGCCAGGGCAGATGGTTGAATTGGAATCCAATAAAAAAACTGGAATTAAGAATTTAATGATGACCATGAATCCATTGTCAATGGTTGGGAAAACCCACCTGGGTCACTAATGTCCTTTAGGGAAGGAAACTGCCATCCTTACCCAGTGTGGCCTACAGGTGACTCCAGACTGCCCTCTGGGCCCTTAGGCCTCGCCAGAGATACCTTCATCCTATGGACAAGCTTTTAAAAACTTCAATAAGGAGGACAGGCAGGGCCAGTTTAATGAACACAATATGACTGCAGCTCTGAAGGGTATTTATTTGAATGCAAGAAATATAACAGGTAAGGCAGATGAGTTTAGAGCCTGGAATAATAATGGCACTATGATGTTGTAGTCAGTACAGAACCAATGTTTCGGGTGTGATAGAGGGGGATGTAGAGGGGGTTAGGGGAGTTACATTACTGATTGAGGAGAATGTCCCACCTACACTGACAGAGGGGACATCTTGGAGGGATCATCCAGTGAGACCATTGGGATCGAACTCAGGAATAAGGAAGCTGCAGTCACTGTGATGGGCTTATACTCCAGGCTCCCAGTAACCAGTGGGACAGAGGGGATCAGATATGTAAACAGGGTTGCTGCAGTAGGGTGGTTTTAACTTCCCCAGCACTGACTGGGATTCCTTTAGTGTCCAGGACTTATACAGAGCAGGATTTGTTCAGTGCATCCAGGAGGGTTTCTTCAAACAATATGTGTGGGTGGGTGTGTGGATAGTCCAACGAGGGAAGGGGCCGTGCCAGACCTTGTATTGGGGAATGAGCCTGGTCAGGTGTTGGAAGTTTCAGTGGCGGAAGCATTTTGGGAACAGTGATCATAATTCCTTTCGTTTTGAGATTTGGAAAAAGTAAGACTGGTCCACAGTGATAAACTTGGTTGGGGGGGGGGTGCTGATTACAAGAGATGCTGAAAGTTCAGTCAAAAGAGAAAGAAAGCAAATGTAAGGTTTAGGAATGAAAATCAGACAAGGGCCTTGAGGAGTATAAAGGAAGCAGAAAAACACTTTAGGAGGGCAAGAGGGGGGCCACGAAAAGTCCTTGGGAAGTAGGATTAGGGAGGATCCTAAGGCATTTTGTACATTTATAAGGAGCAAGAAGGTAACTAGGGAAAGGGCAGGTCCACTCAAGGACAAAGGAGGAATCTTTGTGGAGCCAGAGGAAGTGGGTGAGGTCCTTAATGAGTACTTTGCATCAGTATTCATCAAGGAGAAAGACATGGATGATGGTAAGGTTAGGGAGGGATATGTTGATACTCGAGGGAATGTTGTTATTGAGAAGGAGGTGGTGTTGGGTGTCTTGAAAAACATTAAGATTGATAAGACCTCAGGGCCTGATGGGAGCGATCCCAGGATACTGAGGGAGACAAGGGAGGAGATTGCTGGGGCCTTGCTAGAGATCTTTGTATTATGTTTAACCACAGACAAGGCACCAGAAGACTGGAGAATAGTCAATGTTGGTCTTTTATTTAAAAGTGCAAGAGGGATAATCCAGAAAATTATAGGCTGGTGAGCCTTACATTGGTGGAAGGGAAATTATTGGAGAAGGTTCTAAGGGACAGGAGTTACATGCATTTGGAAAATACTGGACTTACTCGAGATAGGCCCTCCCCTCCCATGCTGACTGTCTCACAAACCTGATTTGAGTCTTTTGAGGCAGTGACAAAGTTGACTGATGAGAATAGGCCAGTGGATGTTGTTTACATGAAGTATTTGGCAAGGTGCCTCACGATAGGCTGGTCCATAAGATTAAGTCACATGGGATCCACAATGCATTACCAAGCAGGATACAAGTTTAGCTTGGTCCCAGCAGACAGAGGGGAGTTGTAGAGGGGTGTTTCTCTGACCGGAGGACAGTGACCAACAGTGGTCCATGAGGATCAGTGTTGGGCTCTCTGTTGTCTGTAGAATTTTACAGTATCGATTAGGATTATCTTCATTAGAAAGATGGAGGTGGAGGGGGGGGACCTGATTGAGGTCAACAAAATCATGAGAGGTATAGACAGGATGGATAGCAAGAAGCTTTTTCCCAGAGTGGGGGAACTCAATTACTAGGGGTCACGAGTTCAAGGTGACAGGGGAAAGGTTTAGGGGAGATATGTGTGGAAAGTTCTTTACGCAGAGGGTCGTGGGGGCCTGGACCATGTTGCCAGCGGAGGTGGTAAAAGTGGGGACGATAGTGTCATTCAAGATGTGTCTAGACAGATACATGAATGGGCAGGGAGCAGAGGGATACAGATCCTTAGAAAATAGGTGACATGTTTAAGTAGGGGATCTGGATCAGTGCAGGCTTGGAGGGCCGAAGGGCCTGTTTCTGTGCTGTAATGTTCTTTGTTCTATCGGAGGCCATATGGCTTATTGTGTCTGTTCTGGCTCCAGAAACAACTCCCCACTGAGTCCCATTCTCCAGTCCTACCTCTGCAGCCCTCTAACTCCATCCCTTTCCAATATATACCCAGCTCTCTTTTCAAACTTCCTGTGGAGATCCACCTCCACCACTCTCCCAGGCAGCACATTCCAAATCCAAACCACACTCTGAGTCAAGATGTTTCTCCTCATCTCACTCCTCACTCTCTTGCTGACAATCTTGCAATTATGGTCCCTAGTTAGTGAATTTATAAATAATTTGGATAAAAAGGTAGGTGGTCTGATTATTAAGTATGCAGATGAGACAAAGATTGCTGGAGTTGTGGATAATGAGGAAGGTTGTCAAAGGACACAACTCGGTTGGAATCTGAGCTGCAGAAATGGCAGAGAGTGTTAACCTGGAGAAGTGTGTGGAGATGCATTCTGGGAGGTCAAATGCAAGACAAAAGTACTGTCTACGCTAAAAGGCAGGACCCTGAGGAGCACTGATATACAGAGGGATCTTGGGGTGCACGTCCATTGCTCCCTGAAAGAGACAGCACAAGTGGATAACGTGGGGAATGCGTACGGCCTGCTTAAGGCATTTAGACAGAGGCATGAACAGGCAGGGAATAGAGGGATAATGTTTTGAATGTTACACACTACAGACACGTTTAAATCATTTTTTTGCTGCTTGTTACTTTATATTCATACTCACGGTGGCTCAGTGGTTAGCACTGCTGCCTCACAGCACCAGGCACTCCAAGTTTGATTCCAGCCTCGGGCAACTCTTTGTAGAGTTTGCACATTCTCCCCGTGTCTGCGTGGGTGTGCTCCGGTTTCCTCCCACAATCCAAAGATGTGCGGGTCAGGTGAATTGACCACGGGAAATTGCCCACAGTGTTAGGTGCATTAGTCAGAGGGAAATGTATGAAATGGGAATGGGTCTGGGTGAATTACTCTTCAGAGGGTCGGTGTGAACTTATTGGGCTGTTTCTATACTGTAAGGAATCTAACCTAAAAACAATTCTCTATCTCTTCATCAATTGTGTGGGTTCTCCTTTGCCTTTTTTGTTGGGACCTGGGCATTACTGGCTGGGCCCAGCATTTATTCCCTGTCATTATTTGCTCTTGGAGAAGGTGGGGTCAGCTCCCTCCTGAACCTTCTGCCAGTCCGTGTGCTGTGTGTTGACCCACAATGCTCCGAGGGAAGAAATTCCAGGATTTTGATCCAATGATATATTTCCCAGTCAGGATGGTGAATGACTTGGAGGGGAACTTGCAGGGGGTGGTGTTCCCATCTATCTGCTACCCTTGCCCTAGTAGATGGAAGTGGTTGTGGGTTTGGAAGGTGCTGTCTAAAAATCTTTGGTGAGTTTCTGCAGTGCATCTTGTAGACAGTACACACTGCTGCGACGGAGCATTGGTAGTTGAGGGAGTGAACACCTGTGAATGCAGTGCCAATCAAGCGGCTGCTTTGTCCTGGATGGTGTTGAGCTTCTTGTCTTGTTGGATCTGCCCCCATCCAGGGCAAGTGGGGAATTTTCCATCACACTCCTGACTTGTGCCTTGTAGGTGGTGGACAGGCTTTGGGAGAGAGGAGGTGGGTTATTTGCTGAAGTATTCCTTTACATATAACAGTACGGCACAGGAACAGGCCCTTCGGTCAACCATGTTGTACTGAACATGACACCAAATTAAACTAATCCCTTCTGCCTGCCCTCGTTCCATATCCCTCCATTCCTTTCATACCCATGCATTTATCTAAAAGCCCCTTAAACGCCCCTATCGTATCTGCCTCCACCACCCCATGGTAGTGTGATCCAGACTCCTACCACTGTCTGTGTAAAAAAAAATCTTGTCCCACACATCTCCTTTGAACTTTCCCCTCTCACCTTAAATGCATGCCTGTCTAGTTTTTGACATTTCAACTCTGGGAAAAAGATTCTGTCTCTGCATCTCATTATTTTATCGACTTCTATCAAGTCTCCCCTCAGCCTCTGCTGCTCCAGAGAAAACAGCCCTAGTTTTTGCAGCCTCTCCTTATAGCTCACACCCTCTAATCCAGGCAGCATCCTGGTAAACCTCTTCTGTACCCTCTCCAAAGTCTCCACATCCTTCCTGTAATGTGGCAACTAGAACTGAACACAATATTCTAAGCACGGCCTAACCAAAGTCTTAGGAAGCTGTAACATGACATCCTGACTCTTGTACTCAGTGCCCTGACCAATAAAGACAAGTATGCCATACACCTTCTTCACCACCCTATCTAATTGTGTGGCCACTCTCAGGGAGCTATGGACTTGAACCCCAGAATCCCTCTGTACATTAATGCTGATCAGGGTCCTGTTATTAACTGTTTACTTTTCTTTAACATTTGATCTCCCAAAATGCAGCACCTCACACTTAAACTCCATCTGCCATTTCTCTGCCCACATCTGTAACTGATCTCTATCCCACTGTATCCTTTGACAGTCGTGTGCACTACCATCAACTCCACTGATCTTTCTATCATAGAACATATCAGAGCAGTACAGACCATCATCTGCAAACTTACTAACCCACCCATCTACACTTGTATCCAAGTCATTTATATGTCACAACCAGCAGAGAGGTCCCAGGACAGATCCCTGCAGAACGCCACTAGTCACAGACCCCCAGCCTGACAAACACCCTTCCACCGCTGCCTTCTGCCTTCTGTGGGCAAGCCAATTCTAAATATACACTGCCAAGTCACTGTGGAGCCCTTGCATCTTAATCGAAATTCCATGTGATAACATCCACCGCTCTATATTCATTAATCACCTTTGTCACCTCCATGAAAAATTCAATCGAGTTAGTAAGACATGACCTGCCCTCCACAAAGCCATGCTGACTGTCCCTAATTAGGTCATGCTTTTTCAAATGTGTGTAAATCCTATCCCTAAGAAGTCTCTCCAATAGCTTCCCAACCACTGATGTGAGACTCACCAGTCTATAGTTTCCTATCAGGATTATCCTGATTTCCCTTCTCGAACAGAGGAACAACATTAGCTAATCCCCAGTCCTCTGGGACCTCTCCATTGGCTAGTGAGGATACAAAGATCTTGGTCAAGGTCCCAGCAATCTCTTCTCTTGCATCTCAATAACCTGGGGTAGATACCATCAGGCCCTGGGGACTTATTCACCTTAATGCTCTTTAAGTGATCAAACGCTATTTCTTTCTTCATCTCAAAATACTTCAGCATATTAGCATGCTCCACACTCATCTCACTCTCCTCCATATCCTCCAGCTGGGTGAATATCAACGCAAAGTACTCATTTAGGGTCTCACTCACATCCTCTGCTCCCTCCTTTACCTCTCAGTGGCCCTATCACATTATCCTCTTGTTTTTAATGTATGAATAGAATACCTTGGGATTCTCTTTAACCCACAAGGCCATTTCATGATCCCTTCTTGCTCCGAATACCCTGCTTGAGTTCTTTCCTGTTTTCCTCATGAGGGCTGTCCAATTTTAGTTTTCTAAACCTTAATATGCTTCTTTTTCCCCTTTTGACTAAATTCACAACCTCCCTCATTATCCAAGGCTCCCTTACTTTATTATCCTTGTCCCTCCTCCTGACTGGAACACGCCGGTCCTGAACTCTCATCAACAGGTCTTTAATAATTCCCACTTGCCAAATGTAGACTTGTCTGATAGCAGCTCCTCCCAATTAACACTCCCAAGCTCTGGCCTAATACTGAGATAATTTCCCTCCCCTAGTTATGTGCCTTCCCATAAAGTCCTGACTTATCCTTATTCGTAGCTGTCTTCAACTTTAAGAAGGTGTGATCATTGTTTCCAAAATGGTCTCCCATTGAGAGGTCAGTCACCTGGCCAGGCTCATTAACCAATACAAGGTGCAGTATGGCCCCCTCCTCTAGAGAGACTGTTTCTTGGATGCACTTAACAAATTCTGGGGAGACAGGAAGCCTACTTGAGGAACGCTTCAGAGAACATGTCTGGGTCACCTGCATCAGCCAACCCCACCACCCTGTGGCTGAACACTTTAACTCCCCCTCCCACTCCCCCAAGGACATGCAGGTCCTGGGCCTCCTCCATCACCAAACCCTTACCACCCGATGCATGGGGGAAGAACACCTCATCTTCCACCTTGGGACCCTCCAACCCCACAGGATCAATGTGGATTTTACCAGTTTCCTCATTTCCCCTCCCCCCCCCCCCCCCACCTTACCCCAGTTTCAACCTTCCAACTCGGCCCTACCCCCCTGGACCTGTCCTATCTCCATCTTCCTTCCCATCTATCCACTCCACCCTCCTCTCCAACCTATCACCTTTACTCCCACCTCCGTCAACCTACCGCACTCTCAAGTACCTTCCAGCCAATCCCACCCTCCCCCGTCCATTTAACCCTCAGTCCCCTTGTCCACTTCCCACATTCCTGATGAAGGCTCTTGTCCGAAACTGGGTCAATGGAAAGATTCTCGGCAGTGTGGATGTGCAGAGGGATCTTGGAGTCCCATGTGCATAGATCCCTGAAAGTTGCCACCCAGGTGGATAGTGCTGTTAAGAAGGCATACGGTGTGTTGGGTTTCATTGGTAGAGGGATTGAGTTCCGGAACCGCAATATCATGCTGCAACTATACAAAACGCTAGTGCGGTCACACTTGGAATATTGTGTACAGTTCTGGTCCCCATATTTCAGGAAGGATGTGGAAGCATTGGAAAAGGTGCAGAGGAAATTTACCAGGATGTTGCCTGGTCTGGAGGGAAGGTCTTATGAGGAAAGGCTGAGAGACTTGGGTCTGTTCTCATTGGAGAACTAGGAGGGGATTTGATAGAGACATACAAGATGATCAGAGGATTAGATAGGGTAGACAGGGCAAGTCTTATTCCTAGGATGATGATGTCAGCGTGTACGAGGGGCCATAATTACAAACTGAGGGGTGATAGATTTAAGACCGATGTCAGAGGCAGGTTCTTCACTCAGAGAGTGGTAAGGGGGTGGAATGTCCTACCTGCTAATGTAGGTAACCCAGCCACATTAGGGAGATTTAAACACTCCTTAGATAAGCACATGGATGATGATGGGATAGTGTAGGGGGACAAGCTGAGAATAGTTCACATTGAGGGGCCGAAGGGCCTGTTCTGCACTGTATTGTTCTCTGTTCTATGTAATGCAGCACTCCCTCAGCACTGACCCTATGGCAGTTTGAAGCTTCTATGTTTTAAGCCTCTTGCTCTAAGGGGATCCCCCAGTCAATATTGCAGAAGTTAAAGTCATCCACTATTGCAACTCTATTGTTATCGCACCTTTCCATAATCTACTGATAAATTTGTTCCTCCATGTCTTGGTGGCTGTTGGGGGATGGGTCTATAACGTAATGCTATCTGAGTGATAACAGCCATCTTATTTTTGAGCTGTACCCATATTGCCTCAGTGGATGAGCCCTGCAGTATCTCCTCTCTGATTACAGATATAACATTCTCCGTTATTAGTCATGCAACTCCTCCACCTCTTTTTACCTTCCTCTCTATCTTGTCTAAAACAATGGAACCCTGGAACACTGAGCATCCAGTCCTGTCCCTCTCTCAACCCAGTCTCTGTAATAGCCACAACATCATAGTGCCATGTACTGATCCAGGCTCTAAGCTCATCTAATTTATCCATAATACTCCAATCCTCTGACCTGCTTTTGTAGCCAGTGTTTATGTGGGTAAGTCCAGTTGAGTGTCTGGTCAATGGTAACCCTCAGGATGTTGATAGTGATGTTAAGGGGCAGTGGTTAGATTGTTCCTTATTGGTGGTGATCATAGCCTGGCATTTGTCTGGCTCGAATGTAACCTGTCAGCCCAAGCTGATTGTTATATTCTGAAATTCTCCCAATCCTCAAGTGTTTAACCTGATTTTATGTCCCCCCCGCTTTCACCTCATCTGATCTTCAAATTTCTATGAAATCCATGGGAATCTTGCTTTTCATGTTGGGAATATTCGACTGAAAATAAAGTTTTATGAAAAGTACGCATTAATTTTTAAAATACTAGCCATTGTGTATACATCATCTTCTTAATGCAATAGAGTTGTTTGGTAACTGCTGCTCCCAAGACCACTAGGAACTACAGAGAGTTGTGAACACACCCAGTCCTTCACACAGACCAGCCTCCCACCCATTGCCTCTGTTTATACTTCCCACTGCCTCAGGACAGCAACCAACATCATCACACACCCCTCCCACCCCGGGTACACTCTCTTCCACTGGGCAAAAGATATAAACGTTTGAATATGTGAAGGAATAGAATCTAGAACAGCTTCTACCCTGCTGTTATCAAACGTTTGAACAAACCTTCCAAATGTTAATGTTGATCTCTCTCTGCACCTTCTCTGTAACAGCTGTAACACTGGAT
Source organism: Hemiscyllium ocellatum (assembly GCF_020745735.1). Lineage (NCBI taxonomy): Eukaryota > Metazoa > Chordata > Chondrichthyes > Orectolobiformes > Hemiscylliidae > Hemiscyllium > Hemiscyllium ocellatum. Next base: position 141,594,971 of record NC_083405.1, on the reverse strand, counting down.
TCTGCACTCTGAGCTCCCCTGATGTACTCTGTATGATATAATCTGCTTGCATAGCACACTAAACAAAACTTTTCACTGTATCTCAGTACAGTGGTAACTACAAATCAATCAATCCATCCTCCACATTAACCTCCACATAAACATTCTTGATTAGATTCAAGACAATAGTTTCAGACAGAACTATATCTTTCTCAAACTTCACAAAGAATTCTATCATTCCATCAGCAATTAAAACAGTTGCAGGGAGGTGCTCTGAGCCCACTGAGCCCAATGACACAGTGACACTGAACCTGGTAACAGGGAGTAACACTGAACCCAGTAACAGGGAGTAACACTGAACCCAGTAACACTGAGTAACACAGAGTAACATTAAACCCAGTAACAGGGAGTAACACTGAACCCAGAAACAGGGAGTAACACTGAACCCAGTAACACTGAGTAACACAGAGTAACATTAAACCCAGTAACAGAGAGTAACACTGAGCAAAGGAGCCAAGTTAAAAAGACGTAGTAATCTCAGGATTGCTGCTAGTGCCCCGTGCTAATCAGAGTAGAAATGATAGAATATTCAGGATGAATGTGTGGCTTGAGGGATGGTGCAGGAGGGAGGAGTTCAGAGTTTTGGGACATTCGGACTGTTTCTGGGGGAGGTGGGACTATTACAAATCAGATGGTCTATACCTGGGCCGGACTGGAACCAATGTCCTTGGGGGTGGTTTTGCTAATGCTGTTGGGGAGGGTTTAAACTAATGTGGCAGGGGGATGGGAACCAAATGAGGAGGTTAATGGACAGGAAGGAGGTAGTAACTAAAGCCTGTACGGAACTAGATAATGAAGTCAGTGTGACTAAGGGGAAGAGTAGGGAGCAGAGGATGAAGGCAGAGGGACTGGTGCTCTGAGGTAGATTTGTTTTAATGCGAGAGGTGTAGTTGATATGCCAGATGAACTCGAAGCTTGGATTAGTACCTGGGAGTATGGATGTTTTGCTATTACTGAGATTTGGTCAAGGTAAGGGCATGATTAGCAACTAAATATTCCAGGATATGGATACTTCAGGCTGGATAGAGAGGGAGATAAACCGGGTGGAGGAGTTACATTTCTGGTCAGTGAGGGTATCCCAGCTGTGCTGAAGGAGGGAATGAGGGAGGACTCGAGCAGTGAGGCAATATGGGCAGAGCTCAGAAATGGAAGGATGCGGTAACAATATTGGGGCAGTACTACAGGCCTCCCAACAGCGGGGGGGAGGTAGGGGTACAGATATGTAAACAGATTATGGAGAGATGTAGAAGCAATCGGCTGGTGGTGATGGGAGATTTTAATTTTGCCAACATTGACTGGGATTCACTTAGTGTTAGAGGTCCAGATGGAGCAGAATTTGTAAGGAGCACCCAGGAGGATTTTTTACAGCAGTTTGTAAACAGTCCAATTCAGGAAGGGGCCGTACTGGCCTGGTGCTGGGGAATGAGCCCAGCCGGGTGGTTGAAGTTTCAGCAGGGGATTACTTTGGGAATAGTGATTACAATTCCGTAAACTTTATCATACTCATTGACAAAAACATGAGTGGTCCTAAAGGAAGAGTGTTAAATTAGGGGAAGGCCAACTATACCAAAATTCGGCAGGAGTTGGAGATGGAGATCGGAAGCAGCTTTTTGAAGGGAAATCCACATTCGCTATGTGGGAGGCTTTTAAAGAGAGGTTGGTCAGAGTGCAGGACAGGCATGTCCCCGTGAAATGAGGGATAGAAATGGCAAGATTTGGGAACCATGGATGACAGGTGAAACTGTGAGACTAGCTGAGAGGAAAAAAGGATGCGTACATAAGGTTTAGGCGACTGAAGACAGATAAAGCTTTGAAGAATATCGGGAATGTAGGACCAATCTTAAACGAGGAATTAAGAGGGCTAAAAGGGGTCATGAAATATCTTTATTGAACAGGGTTAAGGAAAATCCCAAAGCCTTTTGTTTCATATATAAGAAGATGAAGGGTTTTTCCCTACATTAGGAAAACAGGCCCTTCGGCCCAACAAGTCCACACCGACCCTCCAAAGAGTAACCTATCCAAACCCATTCCCTTACCCTATATTTACCGCTGATGAATGCAACTAACACTATGGCCAATTTAGCATGACCAATTCACCTGACCTGCATATAGAACAAAGAACATAGAACAATCCAGCACAGAACAGGCCCTTTCAGCTCTCGATGTTGCGTTGACCTGTGAACTATTCTCAGCTCGTCCCTCTACACTATCCCAAAATTATCCATGTGCTTATCTAAGGATTGTTTAAATCTCCCTAATGTGACTGAGTTACCTACATTAGCAGGTAGGGTATTCCACCCCCTTACCGCTATGGCAACCAGAACTGCACACAATATTCCAAGTGTGGCCGCACCAGCGTTTTGTATAGTTGCAGCACGATATTGTGGCTCTGGAACTCAATCCCTCTACCAATGAAACCTAACAGCCTTCTTAACAGCCCTGGCACTGTGAGGTAGCATGCTAACCACTGAGCTACCGTGCTGCTCCCAGGGTTGGCCCACTCAAGGACAAAGGAGGAGAGTTATGGGTGGAGTCAGAGAAAATGGGTGAGATTCTTACTGAGTACTTTGTATCGGTATTCACCGAGGAGAGGGACATGACGGATGCTGAGGTCAGAGATAGATGTTTGATTACTCTCGGTCAAATCAGCATAAGGAGGGAGGAACTGTTGGGTATTCTAAAAGGCATTAAGGTGGACAAGTCCCAAGTTCCGGATGGGATCTATCCCGGGTCACTGAGGGAAGCGAGAGAGGAAATACCTGGGGCCTTAACAGATATCTTTGCAACACCCTTGAACACGGGGGAGGTCCCAGAGGGCTGGAGAATTGCAAGTGTTATCCCCTTGTTTAAGAAGGAGAGCAGGGATAATCCAGGTAATTACAGACCGGTGAGCCTGACGTCAGTGGTAGGGAAGCTGCTGGAGAAGATACTGAGGGATAGGATCTATTCCCATTTGGAAGAAAATGGGCTTCTCAGGTGATAGGCAACAGGGAAGGTGATGTCTTAATAGAATTTTTTGAGGAGGTGACAAAGCTGATTGATGGGGAAAGGGCTATAAATGTCAGCTACATGTACTTCAGTAAGGCATTTGCCAAGGTTCCCCATGGTAGGTTGATGGAGAAGGTGACGTCACGTGGGGTCCAGGGTGTTCCAGTGAGATGGACAGAGAACTGGTTGGGCAGCAGGAGGCAGAGAGTAGGAGTGGAAGGGAGTTTCTCAAAATGGAGACCTGTGACCAGTGATGTCCCACAGGGATCCGTGCTGGGACCACTGTTGTTTGTGATTTACATAAATGATCTGGAGGGAGGTATAGGTGTCTGATTAGCAAGTTTGGAAATGGCACTAAGATAGGTGAAGGGGACTGGCAGAGAATACAGCAGAATACAGAGATTGGAGAGATGGGCAGGGAAATAGCAGCTGGAGTTCAATTCTGGACAAATGTGAGATGATGTGTTTTGGAAGATCCAATTCCAGAGCGAACTGTACAGTAAATGGAAAAGTCCTGGTGAAAATTGATATACAGAGAGATCTGGGAGTTCAGGTCCATTGTTCCCTGAAGGTGGCAACACAGGTCAGTAAAGTGGTCAAGAAGGCACGCAGCACGCTTTCCTTCATCGGACGGGGGATGGAATTACAAGAGTTGGCAGGTCATGTTACAGGTGTATAGGACTTTGGTTCAGCCACATTTGGAATACTGCGTACAGTTCTGGTCGCGACATTACCAAAAGGATGTGGGTGCTTTGGACAGGGTGCAGAGGAGGTTCACCAGGATGTTGCCTGGTATGGAGGACACCAGCTATGAAGACAGCTGGAATAGATTAGGATTATTCTCATTAGAAAGACAGAAGGTGAGGGGGAAGCTGATTGAGGTCTAACAATCATGAGAGGTATAGACAGGGGGGGATAGCAAGAAGTTTTTTCCCACAGTAGGGGACTGTTACTAGGAGTCAAGAGTTCAAAGTGAGAGGGGCAAGATTTAGGGGAATGTGCGTGGGATGTGTTTCCACAGAAGGTGGTGGGTGCCTGGAACGCGTTGCCAGTGGAGGTGGTACGGGAGGGAACGATAGCGTCATTTAAGATGTATCTAGACAGATACATGAATGGGCAGGGAGCAGAGGGATAGAAAATAGGCAACAGGTTTAGATTCGAGGATCTGGATCGGTGCAGGCTTGAAGGGCCGAAGGGCCTGTTTCTGTGCTGTAATTTTCTTTGTTCTTTGTAACAGGGCATAACACTGAACCCAGTAATAGGGATTAACACTGAGCAAAGTAACAGGCAGTAAGACCAAGCACAGAAATATGCAGTTCCCAGCTGGAGAGTGATGAAGAGACGTTCTCCCTCGAGGAGAGGAGATTGAGAGGGAACAGGATTGAGATGCAGAAAATTACAAAGGGCATAGACAGGTTAGACAGGAAGGAACCTTTCCCTAGTAAAGGGATCATTGACTGGGGTCTTAGATTGAAGATAAGGGACGGGAGGTTTCGAGGGGATGATGTGATGATGCATTCCAGCATGCACATCTGCTCTTCAAAGGTTTCATTCACTACAAAGTTCATTTCTTTTGTAAAGACAGAACCAAAAAACTCATTTAGGGCTTCCCCTACATCCTCAGACTCCACACACAAATTCCCTATGCTATCCCTGATCGGCCCTACTCTTTCTTTGACCATTCTCTTATTCCTCACATAAATGTAAAATGCCTTTGTGTTCTCCCTAATCCTTCCTGCCAAGCCTTTCTCGTGGCCCCTCCTGGCTCTCCTCAGACCACTTTTAAACTCCTTCCTCGCCTGCCTGTAATCCTGTAGAGCTGAGCTTGACCCTAGCTTCCTCCACCTTATGTAAGCTACCTTCTTCCTTTTGATGAGAAGCTCCACCGCTCTCGTCATCCAAGGTTCCTTTATCTTACCACTTCTTGCCAGTCTCCACATGTCTATAGTGCCTTTACCATGGAACAATTGCTCCCAATCCATGCTTCGTAACTCATGTCTAATCGCATCATAGTTTCCTCTTCCCCAATTAAATATCCTTCCATTTTGCCTAATCCTCCCCTTCTCCATAGCTATGTAGAATGTGAGGCAGTTGTGGTCACTATCACCAAAATGCTCTCCCACCCCAAGATCTGATACCTGCCCTGGCTCGTTTCTGAGCACCAAGTCTAGAATGGCCTCTCCCCTCGTCGGCCTGTCAATGTACTGAGTTGGGAAACCCTCCTGAACACATCTTACAAAAACAGCTCCATTCAAATCTTCTGCTCGAAGGAGGTTCCAATCAATATTGGGAAAGTTAAAAGGAAGGAGACCAGAATTGCACACAATATTCCAACAGTGGCCTAACCAATGTCCTGTACAGCCGCAACATGACCTCCCAACTCCTGTGCTCAATACTCTGACCAATAAAGGAAAGCATACCAAACACCTTCTTCACTATCCTATCTACCTGCAACTCCACTTTCAAGGAGCTATGAACCTGCACTCCAAGGTCTCTTTGTTCAGCAACACTCCCTAGGACCTTACCATTAAGTGTATAAGTCCTGCCCTGATTTGCCTTTCCAAAATGCATTACCCCACATTTATCAAAATTAAATTCTATCTGCCTCTCCTCAGCCTATTGGCCCATCTGGTCCAGATCCTGTTGTAATCTGAGGTAACCCTCTTCGCTGTTCACTACACCTCCAATTTTGGTGTCACCTGCGAACTTACTAACTGTACCTCTTATGTTCATATCTAAATTTCTCCTAAACGAATGTGATCTGACCTTTTGTATTTACCTTTTGTGCTGCACCTTTTCAAACGCCTTCTGGAAGTCCAGGTATACTGTACCGACAGGATGCCTATTTTCCAATTTGCTTGTTACATATTGGAAGAACTCGAGCAAATTAGTCAAACACGACTTACCCTTCATCAACCACGCTGACTGGTGGACTCCAATAACAGGGAGTGATACTGAAACCAGTAACAGGAGTAACACCATATTCTCTAACAGGGAATAACACTGACTTTTCACAAGGAATTACACAGATGTAATCATAATAAAACAAGAAATATGAGCGGGATGAGACCATTCAGCCCCTCTAGCCTGCCCTGCCACCCAATCCAATGTTGGCTTGTATTGACCTTGTGTTTCGCCTCCACTTTCCCACCCACTCCATGTATCCTAGGTTCCCCGAGAGACTAACAATGTCTCTTATCCTTCCTTCCATCCATGCCCTGTCCCACCCCCAGGCCTTAAAATATTCACCGAAAGAATTCCAAAGATACACAACCCTCTGAGTGAAGGAATATCTCTTCATTTCATTCCTCAACGACCCAGCTCTTTACCCTGGGGCAGTGCCCCCTGGTTTAGATTCTCCAGCCTCAGGGTCAAACCCCTTCAGAATCCTGTGTTTTTCAATGAGGTCAGCTCTCATTTCAGGGAATGTAGAGCCAGTTTACTCAGCCTCTCATCACAGGATAACTTCCAGTCTTTTCATTTATTGTGTCTATTGTGAAAGAATATTGTTCCATTAATGAAAAATGAAACCACACACAATATTGCAGGTGTAGACATATCGAAACCCTGTGTAACTGTGACAACACTTCTTTACTCTGTTAAAAAAATCACACAACACCAGGTTATAGTCCAACAGGTTTAATTGGAAGCACACTAGTGTGCTTCCAATTAAACCTGTTGGACTATAACCTGGTGTTGTGAGATTTTTAACTTTGTCCACCCCAGTCCAACACCGGCATCTCCACATCATGACTTTTTTACTCCAGTCTTCCAATAGCTTTGCAAAACATTCTGTTGCTCAAGAAAGTCAGCAGCACCATGTGAATGTGTCTCAGAGAGTGCGCACTGGCTCAGTAAAAAGAAACAACGACCAGTCCCTGCCACTGAGTGCCTCACACGGCCATTTCAGAACTTGGTTCAAAGTCAACAACATGGCTGTGGGCCTGGAGTAGTATGGAGACCAGATCAGACACGGAGACAATCTGCCTCCATCACAAACACCTTCTCAAGGGCAACAAAGGGTGGGTAATAAATGCTGTGCTAGCCAGCAACACCCACGCCCCACTAGTACGTAAACAAAAAACTAACAGCCAATTTACCCTCCGATTGCCTCATTGCTCAGTGCCCCTGAATGCCCATTCTGTGCAGGCCTTACAATATCACAGCTGAGTTCATTCAAAATCAACATTTACAAATTACACCCCTTTCAAAACATTTTCTGCGTTTGTTTCATTACTATAACCTTGCACTCTCTGCGTGATTACAGTGCGAAGGTAGGCTCCAGTGTAAAAGGCTGTCCTGAGGAATTCTCTGATACTCCATACCTTTATCATAATGCTGCATGCTGAGCTCTCTGTTTGGAGATCATTGGCAACAGGTCTGCAGGAAAATGTTTCTCCCTGTTCTGTCTGTGTACTGGATTTGCCAAGCCTCTCGATTTCAAATAGCTTCACTCCGATAGGTACACGCCCAGCGACACCCATTACAATGGAATTTGTCCAGCAGTAAATCCCAGGTTAACACTCACCCTGCACACTGCTGCCAACTGCACAGCATTGTACCCATGACACCCCCGCGCGCGCACACACACACACACACACACACACACACACACACACACACACACACACACACACACACACTCTCTCTCTCTCTCTCTCTCTCACTCACACGCACCCCCTCTCATCACACTCACTCTTTCACTCACACACCCACACTCTCTTACACATACACACACACACACGCACACTCGCCCTCTTTCTCTCTCTCACACACACACTCTCTCACACACATACGCATGCAAACACACACATGCAGTCTCTCCCTCACACACAGTTTCATGCTCTCTTGCACACACAGACAAGCTCTCGCTCTCTTTCCCTCTCTCTCTCACACACACGCACCCCCTCTCATCACACTCACACACACACACCCCCCCACACTCTCTTACACACACACACACACACACACACACACTCACCCTCTTTCTCTCTCTCACATGCAGTCTCTCTCTCTCACACACACACACTCTCTCACACACATACACGCACGCACACACACACAGTCTCTCCCTCACACACACTCTCTCACACACATACGCATGCAAACACACACATGCAGTCTCTCCCTCACACACAGTTTCATGCTCTCTTGCACACACAGACAAGCTCTCTCTCCCTCTCTCTCTCTCACACACGCAACACACAGAGTTTCTCGCTCTCACACACACACAGTTTCTCGCTCTCGCACACACAGTTTCTCACTCTCTCACGCGTGTGCACACACACACACACAGTTTCTTGCCCTCTCTCTCACACACACTTGCCCTCTCTCTCACACACACTCGCCCACTCTCTCTTACACACACACTTGCCCTCTCTCTCTCACTCACACACACACTTGCCCTCTCTCACTTATATACACACACTCACCTCTCTCACATACACACTCTCTTTCACACACACTCTCACACACACACGTTCTCTCACACATACATACATTCTCTCTTACTCTTTCTCACACACACATGCGCTCTCTCACCTCACTCTCTGTCTCTCTCACACACTTGCCCTCTCTCTCTCCCACACACGCACATTCTCTGTCTCTCTCCTACACACACAGACATTCTCTCTCTCTCTCTCTCACACACACACACACACATACAATCTCTCTCACACACTCTTTTATACTTACACACTGTATCTCTCTCTTACACATTCACGTACACGTACACACTCTCTCCCTCACACACACACATGCACGCACACACACAGCTGCAAATGTGTTGCTGGTCAAAGCACAGCAGGCCAGGCAGCATCTCAGGAATAGAGAATTCGACGTTTCGAGCATAAGCCCTTCATCAGGACACACACAGTCTCTCTCACACACACAGTTTCATGCACTCTCGCACACACAGCCAGTCTCTCTCTCTCTCTCACACACGCAACACAGTCTCTCTCTCTCACACACACACACACACAGTCTCTCTCTCACAGACACACACGCATGCACATGCACACACACAGTCTCTCTCTCACAGACACACACGCATGCACACACGCACACACACACACAGTCTCTCTCTCTCTCACACACACAGTTTCAGGCTTTCCCGCGCACATACAGACAGGCTCTCTCTCTCACACACCCGCAACACACAGTTTCTCACTCTCTCACGCGCGCGCACACACAGTTTCTTGCTCTCGCACACACACAGTTTCTCTCTCTCTCACACACACACACACACACAGTTTCTCACTCTCTCTCTCACACACACACACAGTTTCTCACTCTCTCTCTCACACACACACAGTTTCTTGCACACACACACCCACACATTCCCCAGCCTCACAGTCTTCCTCTCCCTGCCTCACAGTCTTCCTCCTCCTGCCTCACAGTCTTCCTCTCCCTGCCTCACAGTCTTCCTCCTCCTGCCTCACTGTCTTCCTCCTCCTGCCTCACAGTCTTCCTCTCCCTGCCTCACAGTCTTCCTCCTCCTGCCTCACAGTCTTCCTCCTCCTGCCTCACAGTCTTCCTCTTCCTGTGGTTCTTATTGGTTTGCAGGACGAACAGTTTGTCTGATTCATACTTGTAAAAGGTCTCTGATTTGTTAATTAACTGTTAAAGGTGAAGAAAAACCAGTTTCCTTCAACCTTGAATTGACTTTCACTGGAGGGAACAGACAGTTCCTGAGCTGGTGACTGCCTGAAGGTTTCTCACCAACTTGTACACAGGTCACTGAAGGTGGCAGGACCGGGGGGAGAGGAGTTAATAAAGCAGGCAGGACCCTCGGCTTTATTACTGGGGCAGAGAGTACAATAGCGTGGGGGGGTGGGGGGTGATGTTGAACTTGTCCAGGACCCTTGTTGGTCCTCAGCTGGAGGACTGTGTACAGGGGGTGGGCCCCACATTATCGGAAAGATGGGAATGCATTGGAGAGAGTGTAGAAAGTGGTTTACAGGAATGGTTTCCGGAATGAGACACTTCAGGGATTGGGGGGGGGGGGGGGGATTGAAGGTGTTGGGACTGTTCTCCCCAGAGAGAGGGGCGGCTGGAAGGATTACGTTTTTCAAGCTGATGAGCAGAGCTGGAAGAGCTGTTCCCATCTATAAAACGAATGAGAACAAGAGGGGCATTGATTCCAAGTGATTTATTAAAGAAGCAAAGCTGTTGTGAGAAACAAACCCTTCCATCCAGCAAATAGTCAGGGACTGGAATGTAACGCCTGGAAACGTGGAGGAGACAGGTCCAATTGAGGTATTCAAGAGGGACATTGGATGGTAATTTGGTAAGAGATGGTGTGCAGGATACAGGGAAAAGGCAGGATATGGCACTTGGGGTTAGAACCGAGATAGGTGTAATGAGCCAAATTATCTCCTCTGTACAGTAACCGTTCTGTGGTAGCTCATTCTAGTCCAAGAGGACTAGGGTGAGGAGAGACACAAACTGAACAGAATCGGCTAAGGGAAACATGAGGAATCTGTTTTAATGTTGCAAGTTATTGTGATGAGAATATTCTTTCTGAAAAGATCAGGAAACACAATTACACAACATCCAAAAACAGAGCTGCTTCAATTCTTCACGTCATGAGAATAATGTGGCTCTGGGGCAATAGCAAGAGAAGGCAATGATTGGACGAATCTTTCAAAGAGCTGGTCCAAGCTGAATGGTCTCCATTTGTAGCATCTTATTGGATAAGTGAGAGTGTACATTCACCAAATACCAGCCAATGAATGTGGAGAAAGACGAGCCATGCTAGTTGGGACATGCCAGATATGACCGGTCAGAGAAGGCAGAGTTGATCAGACTGCAATAAAACAGTAAAATGATCCATTGGACAGGACTCTCAGTGAGAGACAGCAGAAAGAGAATGGACCTTCAATGAGGCTGAGCTGGTCATGTGGAAACTAAAGGGTTAATAATTAGTGGGACCATGCTGTGATGGCTCCGTAACAGATGGATGGTTAACATCCCATTGGTTGTTCACCTGGAGACTAAAGGGTTGTCTGCTGGTTCTCTCTGGAGTGTGAGGTAAAAGGGAACTTTAAATAACACCCCATAACAGCAAGGGATGCAAGTCAGGCTCACATTAACTCTTGGTCTCAATTAGAGTGGTGCTGGAAAAGCACAGCAGGTCAGGCAGCATCCAAGGAGCAGGAAAATCGATGCTTTGGGCAAAAGCCCTTCATCAGGAGTACAGGCAGTGAGCCTGAAGCGTGGAGAGATAAGCTAGAGGAGGGTGGGGGTGGGGAGAAAGTACCATGGAGTAGCTTCAGGGCAGAGGAGATGACCTGGGGGTTGTAGTGAGAGAGAGACTCACTGAGATTCTTGCCATCCCAGAGACACTGAAGAAATCAGGGCACACACCCACTCTGTCCTGGGAATGCATGACAGGGATGGTGTGTAGAGGTAGCTTTACTCTGTACATAACCCGCGCTGTCCCTGTCCTCTGAGTGTTTGATGAGAGACAGTGTAGTGATAGCTTGACTCTGTACCTAACCTCATGCTGTACCTGTCCAGGGAATATTTGATAGCAACAGCTTTGAGTAAGTTTTATTTTCAGTTTAAAACAGCAGAGGCGGTTTTATTTTCTTTCCAAAAGTTTAGAACCAACTTTACATCTAATCCCGTGTCACCCCTGTCCTGGGAGATTTTGAAGGACACAGTGTCAAGGGGCCTTGAATTTCACTTTAAAAGAGGACGAAGAGCTTTAATCTGGCCCTGAAGCTGTGTTGTCCCATTCCTGGGAGTGTGTGACAGGGTCGAGCTATCTTTACTTTCAGAGTAGAGGCAGCTTTCTACTGTATCTAACCCCGTGCTGTACCAGTCCTGGAAATGTTTGATGGAGGTAGTGTTGAAGAAAGTTGAGTTTAAAAGAGTCGAGGGACATTTAATTTCTGTTTTAAAAAGTAGAGATGGTTTTACCCTGATTCTAACCCGATGTTGTAACTATCCATGGGACAGTACAATGGGAGCTTTAGTTTCATTTAAGAAGGCTACAGGGAGCTTTACTCTGTATCTAACCCCGTGCTGTCCCTGTCCCTGGGAGTGTTTGATGGGGGGATGGTGTAGAGGGAGCTTTACTCCGTATCTAACCCCGCGCTGTCCCTGTCCTGGGAGTGTTTGATAGGGTACAGTGTAGAGGGAGCTTTACTCTGTATCTAACTCCGTGCTGTCTCTGTCCCTGGGAGTGTTTGATGGGGGGACGGTGTAGAAGGAGCTTTACTCTATCCAACCCCGTGCTGTCCCTGCCCTGGGAGTGTTTGATGGGGGGACAGTGTAGAGGGAGCTTTATTCTGTATGTAACCCTGTGCTGTCCCTGTCCTAGGAGTATTTGATGGGGGGACAGTGTAGAGAGAGCTTTACTTGTATCTAACCCCGTGCTGTCCCTGGGAGTGTTTGATGGGGACAGTGGAGAGGGAGCTTTACTTTCAGGTTAAAAGCGGGGAGTGAGTTCTGTACTATATCAGTTTATTTCCTGTCCCTAGTTGCCCTTGAGATGGTGGTGGTGAAGTGCCTTCTCGATCTATCACAGTCGTCCTGCTGCAAGTTGACCCAGAGGCTGCTGGGGAGGGTTCTGTCCCAGTGACAATGAAGGAAACCTTCCTGATGTCCTCCCATTCATTGCATATTCCCTCGTCTTGTTTCTTTTCCAAAGTACATCCCTCACACTATCAGGGTTACATTCCATCTGCAAATGATCTGCCCACCTCACCAACCTCTCGATATCCTTCTGTCACCAAAGACTTTCTTCATTGCTGTCAACCACCCCCCCAGGCTTTGTGTCACCTGCAACCTTCCTTAGCATCTGCACCTCTCCCCCCGACAAGCCTTTTCTTATCTATATTGTTTATATAAATCAAAAATCAGGGACCCAGCAGTGATCCCTGTGGCACACCACTGCACACCGGGCTCCAGTCACACAAACAGCCTCCTACCACCACCCTCTGTCTCTGGTCACTAATTTGGGATCCATCTTGCCAAGTTACTCTGGATCCCATGAGCTTTAACTTTTTTTCTCTCAGTTTCCAAGCGGTCTGTTGGCCATGTGCTGGAGAGTGTAGGTTTACGGAGTTTCTGTTGGTGTAGACCAATCAGCGTAGGCCCATTTATGGACTGGATGGTGGATATGAACCAGGGATCCAAGGGACAGGGGAGAAGGAGGTGTTGATAGAAATTAGGGTTAGAATGAAGACTGTATTGTAGAAATTAATCGGCTGAGAGCTGATAAATCCCCAGGACCTGACGTTCTACATCTCCCAACTGGTGAAAGAAGTGGTAAGAGAAATAGTCAACATATTGGTGATTCTCTTAGAGTCATAGAGACAAACAGCAGGGAAACAGACCCTTCGGTCTAACCCATCCATGCCGACCAGATATCCCAACCCAATCTAGTTCCACCTGACAGCACCCGGCCCATATCCCTCCAAACCCTTCCAGATTCCTTTTAAATGTTGCAATTGTACCAGCCTCCACCACTTCCTCTGGCAGCTCATTCCATACACATACCACCCTCTGAGTGAAAAAGTTACCCCTTGGGTCTCTTTTATATCTTTCCCCTCTCACCCTAAACATATGCCCTCTAGTTCTGGTCTCCCCATACCCACAGAAAAGGCTTTGTCTATTTATCCTATCCATGGCATTGAGGATACATTAGGTATGGCATTGAGGATACATTAGAGGTTTGGATTAGGAATTGGCTGGCTGGAAGGAGACAGAGGGTAGTAGTTGATGGATTATGTTCATCTTGGAGTGCAGTTACTAGCGGTGTACCACAAGGATCTGTTTTGGGACCATTGCTTTTTGTTATCTTTATAAATGATCTAGAGGAAGGACTTGAAAGCTGGGTAAGCAAGTTTGCGGATGACACAAAAGTCGGTGGAGTTGTGGATAGTGAGGAAGGAAGTGGTAGGTTACAGCGGGATATAGATAAGTTGCAGAGCTGGGTGGAAATGTGGCAAATGGAATTCAATGTAGCTAAGTGCGAAGTCGTTCACTTTGGTAGGAATAACAAGATGATGGATTACTGGGCTAATGGTAGGCTACTTGGTAGTGTGGATGAGCAGAGGGATCTTGGTGTCTATGTACACAGATCTCTGAAAGTTGCCACCCAGGTAAATAGTGCTGTGAGGAAGGCATATGGTGTACTGGGCTTTATTGGCAGAGGAATTGAGTTCCGGAGTCCTGAGGTCATGTTGCAGTTGTATAAGACTCTGGTGAGGCCTCATCTGGAGTATTGTGTGCAGTTTTGGTCGCCATACTATAGGAAGGATGTGGAAGCTTTAGAACGAGTGCAGAGGAGGTTTACCAGGATGTTGCCTGGAATGGTAGGAAAATCTTATGAGGAAAGGCTGAGGCACTTGGGGCTGTTCTCATTGGAGAAGAGAAGGTTTAGGGGAGATCTGATAGAAGTGTATAAGATGATTAGGGGTTTAGATAGGGTAGATACTAAGAACCTTTTACCGCTAATGGAGTCAGGTGTTACTAGGGGACATAGCTTTAAATTAAGGGGTGGTAGGTATAGGACAGATGTTAGGGGTAGATTCTTCACACAGCGGGTTGTGAGTTCATGGAATGCCCTGCCCGTATCAGTGGTGAACTCTCCTTCTTTATGGTCATTTAAGCGGGCATTGGATAGGCATTTGGAAGTTATTGGGCTAGTATAGGTTAGGTAGGATTCGGTCGGCGCAACATCGAGGGCCGAAGGGCCTGTACTGCGCTGTATCCTTCTATGTTCTATGTTCTATGCCCCTCATGATTTTATAAACCTCTATAAGGTCACCCCTCAGTCTCTGACACTCCAGGGAAAACAGCCCAGCCTGTTCAGCCTCTCCCCACAGCTCAAATCCTCCAACCCTGGTAACATCCTTAGAAATCTTTTCTGAACCCTTTCAAGTTTCACAACATCTTTCTGATAGGAAGGAGACCAGAATTGCAAGCAATATTCCAACTGTGGCCTAACCAATGTCCTGTACAGCTGCAACATGACCTCCCAACTCCTGTACTCAATACTCTGACCAATAAAGGAAAGCATACCAAACGCTTTCTTCACTATCCTATCTACCTGCGACTCCACTTTCAAGGAGCTATGAACCTGCACTCCAAGGTCTCTTTGTTCAGCAACACTCCCTAGGACCTTACCATTAAGTGTATAAGTCCTGCTAAGATTTGCTTTCCCAAAATGCAGCATCTTGCATTTATCTGAATTAAACTCCATCTGCCACTTCTCAGCCCATTGGCCCATCTGATCAAGATCCCATTATAATCCACTACCCCTCCAATTTTGGTGTCTTCTGCAAACTTACTAACTGTACCTTTTATGCTCGCATCCAAATCATTTATGTAAATGACAAAAAGTAGAGGGCCCAGCACCTATCCTTGTGGCACTCCACTGGTCACAGGCCTCCAGTCTGAAAAACAACCCTCCACCACCACCCTCTGTCTTCTACTTTGAGCCAGTTCTGTATCCAAATGGCTAGTTCTCCCTGTATTCCATGAGATCTAACCTTGCTCATCAGTCTCCCACGGGAACCTTGTCGAATGCCTTACTGAAGTCCATATAGATCACATCTATTGCTCTGCCCTCATCAATCCTCTTTGTTACTTTTTCAAAAAACTCAATCATGTTTGTGAGGCATGATTTCCCACGCACAAAGCCATGTTGACTGTCCCTAATCAGTCCTTGCCTTTCCAAATACATGTACATCCTGTCCCTCAGGATTCCCTTCAACAACTTGCCCACCACCGAGGTCAGGCTCACCGGTCTATAGTTCCCTGGCTTGTCTTTACCGCCCTTCTTAAACAGCGGCACCACGTTTGCCAACCTCCAGTCTTCCGGCACCTCACCTGTGACTATCAATAATACAAATATCTCAGCAAGAGACCCAGCAATCACTTCCCTAGCTTCCCACAGAGTTCTCGGGTACACCTGATCAGATCCTGGGAATTTATCTGCTTTTGTGTGTTTCAAGGCATCCAGCACTTCCTCCTCTTTTAAACAGACATTTTTCAAGATGTCACCATCTATTTCGCTACAGTCTATATCTTCCATATCCTTTTCCACAGTAAATACTAATACAAAATACTCATTTAGTATCTCCCTCAGCTCCTACAGCTCCACACAAAGATCGCCTTGCTGATCTTTGAGGGGCCCTATTCTCTCCCTAGTTACCCTTTTGTCCTTAATATATTTGTAAAAACCCTTTGGATTCTCCTTAATTGTATTTGCCAAAGCTATCTCATGTCACCTTTTTGCCCTCCTGATTTCCCTCTTAAGTATACTCCTACTTCCGTTGTACTCCTCTAACGATTCACTCAATCTATCCTGTCTATACCTGACATATGCTTCCTTCTTTTTCTTAACCACTCTCAATTCACTAGTCATCCAGCATTCCCTATACCTACCAGCCTTCCCTTTCACCCTGACAGGAATATACTTTCTCTGGATTCTTGTTCTCTCATTTCTGAAGGCTTCCCATTTTCCAGCCGTCCCTTTACCTGCGAACATCTGCCTCCAATCAGCTTTTGAAAGTTCTTGCTGAATACCGTCAAAATTGGCCTTTCTCCAATTTAGAACTTCAACTTTTAGATCTGGTCTATGCTTTTCCATTAATATTTTAAAACTAATAGAATTATGGTCACTGGCCCCAAAGTGCTCCCCCACTGACACCTCAGTCACCTGCCCTGCCTTATTTCCCAAGAGTAGGTCAAGTTTTGCACCTTCTCTAGTAGGTACATCCACATACTGAATAGAAAATGTTCATGTACACACTTAACAAATTCCTCTCCACCTAAACCTTTAACACTATGGCAGTCCCAGTCGATGTTTGGAAAGTTAAAATCCCCTACCATAACCACCCTGTTATTCTTACAGATAGCTGAGATCTCCTTACAAGTTTGTTTCTCAATTTCCCTCTGACTATTAGGGGGTCTATAATACAATCCCAATATGGTGATCATCACTTTCTTATTTCTCAGTTCCATCCAAGTAACCTCCCTGGATGTATTTCCGGGAATATCCTCCCTCAGCACAGCTGTAATACTATCCCTTATCTTGCCTCCCTTTCTATCCTTCCTGTAGCATTTGTATCCTGGAACATTAAGCTGCCAGTCCTGCCCATCCCTGAGCCATGTTTCTGTAATTGCTATGATATCCCAGTCCCATGTTCCTAACCATGCCCTGAGCTCATCTGTCTTCCCTGTTAGGCCCCTTGCATTGAAATAAGTGCAGTTTAATTTATTAATCCTACCTTGTCCCTGCCTGCCCTGACTGTTTGACTCACTTCTGTTCTCAACTGTTCCAGTCTCAGATTGATCTCTTTCCACACTACCTCCCTGGGTCCCACCCCCCCACCTTACTAGTTTAAATCCTCCCAAGCAGTTCTAGCAAATCTCCCTGCCAGTATATTAGTCCCCTTCCAATTTAGGTCACTTCTACCCCAAACGAGATTCCAATCATCCAAAAATGTGATTCCTTCTCCCATACACCAGCTCCTCAGCCATGCATTCATCTGCTCTATCCTCCTATTCCTGCCCTCACTAGTTTGTAGCACTGGGAGTAATCCAGATATTACTAATCTCAATGACCTCCTTTTTAAATTCCTGTCTGACTCTCTATATTCTCCCTTCAGAATCTCAACCTTTTCCCTTCCTATATCGTAGGTTCCAATGTGGACAATGACCTCTTGCTGGCCCCTCTCCCCCGTGAGAACATTCTGCACCCTCTGAGACATCCTTGATCCTGGCATCAGTGAGGCAATGCACCATTTGTATTTTTCGCTGCTGGCCACAGAAACGTCTGTCTGTACCTTGGACTGGACAGTCCCCTAACACAGTTGGTCTCTTGGAACCGGACGTACCCCTTGTTGCGTTAGAGACAGTCTCAATACCAGAAACTTGGCTGTTTGTGCTACATTTCCCTGAGAATCCATCACCCCCTACATTTTCAAAGACAGCATTGTTGTTTAAACTTCAAACAATTCTGGAAATATTCTTGTGGATAGTCTATTGTTTAAGAAGGGAGTGATAGAGACATCAGGGAACTATAGACCTGTTAGCCTTTGTCAGGAAAATGCTCGAATTTATTCTAAGTATGGGATAACAGGCATTGGTTGATAATGACCTGACTGGGTGTAGACCGCATGGAGTTGTCGGTGGGAACACATGTTTGATGAACTTCATGCTTTTCTTCATTCAGAGGATGTGGGCATCCTTGGCCAGGACAGTATTTATTGCCCATCCTCAATTGCCCAGAGGGCAGCTGAGAGCCAACCACATTGCTCTGGGTCTGGAGTCACGTGGAGGCCAGACCAGGTAAACATGGAGCTTCCTTCATTAAAGAACAACATTAATGAACCAGATGAGTTCTTCCGACAAACAACAATGGTTTGCTTGTCAGCATTAAACTTTTAATGTCAGATTTCTGTTTTTCAAATTACACCATCGGCTATCACAGGCCCCTGTCCGTCTCAATGGAAGTGGCCATGGGTTTGGAAGGTGCTGTCTGAGGATCGTTAGTGAGTTTCTGCAGTGTATCTTGTAGACAGTACACACTGCTGCTACTGAGTGTGGGTAGGGGAGGGAGGGGATGTTTGTGGATGTGGGGCCAATCAAGTGGTTGCTTTGTCCTGGATGGTGACAAGCTTCTTGAGTGTTGCTGGAACTGCCCCCATCCAGGGGCGAGTGGGGAGTGTTCCATCACACTCCTGCCTTGTGCCTTGTAGATGGTGGACAGGCTTTGGGGAGTCAGGTGGTGAGTTACTCACTGCAGGATTCCCAGCCTCTGACCTGCTCTTGTAGCCACTGTCTTTCAATGGCTAAATCCAGTTGAGTTTCTGATCAATTTTAACCCTCAGGATGTTGATAGTGGGGGATTCAATGATGGTAATGCCATTGAATATCAAGGGGCATTGGTTAGATTGGCACTTATTGGAGATGGTCATTGCCTGGTATTTGTGTGGCATGAATGTTACTTGCCACTTGTCAGCCCAAGACTGGATACTGTCCAGATCTTGTTGTATTTGAACTTGGACTGCTTCAGTCTCTGAGGAGTGGTAAATAGTGCTGAACATTGTGCAATCATCAATGACCATCCCCACTTCTGATGGAGGGCAGGTCATTGATGAAGCAGCTGAAGATGGTTGGGCGTAGGATTCCACCCTGAGGGACTCCTGCAGAGATGTCCTGGAGCTGAGATGTTTGGACCAAGGCTGTAACAAGGCCAACAGCTGAGTGCTGGAACCCAAATTATGCAGGTTTTAGGGCAGGTCACTGAGCAGGTTATTGCTGAGCAGGTGCTGCTTGACAGCACTGTTACTGACACCGCCCATCACGTTACTGAGGATCGAGAGGTTTGGATTTGGATTTGACCAGGTTAGATTTGGATTTGACCAGGTTGGATTTGGATTTGGATTTGATCAGGTTGGATTTGGATTTGGATTTGACCAGGTTGGATTTGGATTTAGAGTTGAAAAGAGTGGTGCTGGAAAAACACAGCAGGCCTGGCAGCATCCAAGGAGCAGGAGAATCAACGTTTCGGGCATAAGCCGTTCTTCAGGAATCCTAATCAGGTTGGATTTGGATTTAGATTTGGATCACTCCTTAAGTACAGGACAGACCTGGCCATTTCTCCTTATTTTCAGGTAGACACCAGTGTTTTAATGGCACTGGGAAGCTTGGCTCAGGAGCATAAGAGCTGCAAATGTGTTGCTGGTCAAAGCACAGCAGGCCAGGCAGCATCTCAGGAATTCTCTATTCCTGAGATGCTGCCTGGCCTGCTGTGCTTTGACCAGCAACACATTTGCAGCTGTGATCTCCAGCATCTGCAGACCTCATTTTTTACTCAGGAGCATAAGACGTCAGTGCTGTTGCTGAAATGTCAGGGCCCACAGCCTTTGCAGTATCCAGAGCCTCCACCCATTTCCTGATATCACGTGCAGTGGCTGGAGCCTGGTGTCTGTGACGCTGGGGACCACTGGAGGAGGCTGAGATGGATCATCCACTCAGCACTGCCGGCTGGAGATTGCTGTGAAAGCTTCAGCCTTGTCTTTTGCCCAGATGGGTTGGACTCTTCCATTGTTGGGGATGGGGATATTTGTGGAGCCTCCTCCTCAAGTTCATGACTCAATGTGGCAGGACTGCGGAGCTGAGATGTGGGATCACTTAGCTCTGCTCAGCCTTTGCTCAGAACACGATCCTTCCATATTGGGGGATCATCCGAGTGACCCTTCTCTGAACTGCCTCCAATGAAACAATATCCTTCCTTAATTAAGGTGACCAAAGCGGCTCACCGTACTCCACACGATTTCGTCAGCATCTTGTACAGTTGCAGAAAGACATCCCTACACTTATACTCCTCCCCCATTGAAATGAGGGCCAACATTACATAGAATTATAGAATTCCTAGAGTGTGGAAACAGGCTATTCATCACATCGAGCCCACACCGACCCTCCAAAGAGCATCCCACCCAGACTGACCTCCCTATTGTATCCTTGCATTTCCCATGGCTCATCCACCTAGCCTGCACATCCCTGGACACTATGGGGCAATTTAGCATGGTCAATCCACCTAATCTGCACATCCTTGGGTTGTGGGAGGAAACCGGAGCCACCATATTTCATTATCCTTTCTGATTACCTTCTGTACCTGTGTCCTAGCTTCCTGTGTTTCATGTACAAGTGCCCTCCAAATCCCTTTGTGTTCCAGGTTTCTGCAGTTTACCTCATAGGAGGCAATCTCCTGGATGGATCCTCACACTGACAGGCTGTGGCTAGTGGGATACCTAAAGGACCAGTACATGTGGCCCCAGCTGTTCACAACGTGTATGCATGATTTAGGTTTAGGAACCAGATATAATATTTCCAAATTTTCAGGATGATACAAAACTATGTGGCAAAATGTGTGAGAGGAGGATGTGAAGCAGCTTCAGGAGGTTTGGACAACCTTCATCAATGGAGGAGAACATGGCAGATGGAGTGACCTATGGAAAAGTGTGAGTTTGTCCACTTTGGAAAGTGGGTCAGCTGTGCAGGGTGGACAGGGCTGTAGGGGCTGAAGGAGTACAGACGGGAAATAACTGTCCTTATTGACACGTCACTGAAGGTGAGTGGGCAGGTGCAGCAAGTTATGAGAAAGATGAATGAATGTTGGCTTATATTGCAAGAGGCTTTGAGTACAGGAGGAATGAAGTCTTGTTTCATTTGTACAGGAGCTTGTTTAGACCAGGCCTAGAATACTGTGAGCCTCCTTATCTCAGGAAAGACATTATTGTCATAGAGGGGAGCGCAGCAAAGGCTCTATTCTCTTGACCCCCCCCTCACACTTCCTTCAGCATCCTAACATACTGACAAGTTAAAGTGGGACTGGTCTATTCTGAACACAAGCAGTGCTTCATCCAGAGGCCCACTGAAGATGGTACCTAGTTTGGTGACGAAACGTTTCAAAATGAACCTTCCAGCTCAGTGAGCAAACCTCCATCCAGAACCTCAGCCTGAGCTACAAATCATCTCAAAACCCACTAATCTATTCTGAGCAGAGCCAGCCTTTCATAGGAGCTGGAACAGGAGAAGGCCATTCAGTCCATCGACCCTGAGTTGTAATTCAAAACGTGGCTAATGGAAGGGTTCATGCTGAGATATTGGGGGGGGAGGGGGTTTGGGCGGGGTTTGGCAGTGCAGAGTCCTGGAGAGTGGAACCCTGAGGGCCTGATTGAGAAAAGGGTGTAAGGACAGTAACTCCGAGTAACTCCAGGCCCGTCTGGCTCACATCAGTGATGGGTCAGGTTTGGAAATGATAATCAGGAAAACCAACAGGCACTTGGAGAGATCGGAGCTCACTGGGGAGCCAGCACTGATTTGTAACAGAGACATTGAGCTCAGTGAATAGACTGGAATTTATTGATCAAGTGACAGAGACACTTGACGGTGGGAATGTCACTGGGCTATTAATCCTGAGGCACAGGTTCATGTTCTGGGGAATCCGCAATGTAAAATTAAAGTCAATAAAAAATATCTGCAAGAAATAATGAGCCTGATGGTGACCGTGTAACCACTAATACTGTCTCAGGAAGGAAATCTGCTGTCCTTACCTGCTCTGGTGTACATGTGACTCCAGACTCCTTAGGGAGGATGTTATTAAACTGGAAAGTGTCTAAAAAAAGACTTACAAAGATGTTACCGAGACTGAAGTGTTGAATTTATAAGAAGAAGCTGGATAGGCTGAGGCTGTTTCCCCTGGACAGTCAGAGAGCCAGGGGTGACCTTATGCAGGTTTATACATTCATGAGGGGATTGGATGTGATGAATAACCAAGATCCTTTCCGTGGGATGGGACAGTCCAGAACTAGAGAGGATAGTGTTTAGGTGAGTGGGGTGGGGGGAGAGGGAGGGGAGATTTAAAAGGGGCCCGAGGGCCAACTTTTTCACACAGAGGGTGTTGTGTGTATGGAAGGAGCTGCCAGAGGAAGTGTAGAGGCAGGTGTAATGACAAACTTTAAAAGGCATTTGGACAGTTACATGGATAGGAAAGGTTTAGAGGGACATGGGCCAAATGTAGATAAATGGGACTAGCTGACTACTTGAGTGAAAGGACCTGTTGCCATGCTGTAAGACTGTATGGCTGGATAAATGGGTGACCACTAGGAGGGTCAGGCAGGCAGTGCAGGATCCCTTTGTGGCCATTCCCCTCTCAAACAGGTACAGCCTCTCAGCTCCCAATGGTGCAGGGGCTGGGGGGGGTGGGGGATGCTCTCAGGGGAAATCGCAGTAGCCAGATGAGTAGCACCATGATTGATCCTATTATACAGCAGGGAGGGGCAACGTGTACGTGAGCATTAGTGATGGGGGACTCTATCGTCAGCAGCACAGATCAGGAACAGATGTAAAAACCACAGGGTTGTTGTAGTGGATTATCTTACCTTCCCCAACAGTGGGGAAGGTTGGGACTCCCTCAGTGCCAGGGACTTGGATAGAAGGAGATACTTGTTAGGTGTATCCAGGATGATTTTTCAAAACAATATATAATTAGTCCAACTAAGGAAAGAACCATACCAACCTAGTATTGGTGAAAGAGCCTGGCCAGGTGATCAAAGTTTTAGTCGGGCAACATTTTGGGAACAGTGATCATAATTCTGTTAGTTTTAAGATAGTTATTGATGAGGACAAGACTGGTCCTCGGATAAAAGTGCTAAATTCTGGGAGGGCTAATTACATCAGTATTCAGTAGGAACTAGAGAACATAGAACATAGAACAGTACAGCACAGAACAGGCCCTTCAGCCCACGATGTTGTGCTGACCACTGATCCTCATGTATGCACCCTCACATTTCTGTGATCATATGCATGTCCAGGAGTCTCTTAAATGTCCCCAATGACCCTGCCTCCACAACTGCTGCTGGCAACACATTCCATGCTCTCACAACTCTGTGTAAAGAACCCGCCTCTGACATCCCCTCTATACTTTCCTCCAACCAGCTTAAAACGATGACCCCCTCGCGTTAGCCATTTCTGCCCTGGGAAATAGTCTCTGGCTATTAGATTGGGAAATTAGATTGGGGATGGCTGTTTGGGGGTAAATACATATCTGACATGTGGGAGTCTCCTGCAGTCTAGTTAAGTGGGTTCAGGATGAAAGAGAATAATAAGAGATATTGAAAGATTAGTCAAAAAGAAAATGGAAGTATATGTGATGTTTACGAAACTGAAATCAGACTCGAGAATATAAAGGAAGGAGGGAACAACTCAAAAAAGGAATGAGGAGGATGTGAAGGGTCAAAAATGTCCTTGGTAAGTAGGATTAAGGAGAATCCGATAGCATCCTACACATCTATAAGGTGAAAGAAGGTAACTAGGGAAAGGGCAGGTCCACTCAAGGACAAAGGAGGAATGAATGCTTGAGTGGAGCCAGGGGAAGCAGGTGAGGTCCTTCATGAGTACTTCGCATCTGTATTCATCAAGTAAAATAACAGGGATAACAGGGATATTAGGAAGGTTGATACTCTCGGGCATGTTGATGTTAGAAGGAGGTGGTGTTGGGTTTATTGAAAACACATTAAGATTGATACAACCCCAGGGCCCAATGGTATCTTTCCCAGGATACTAAGGGAGACAAGGGAGGAGATTTTCTGGGGCATTGATGGAGACCTTTGTATCTCTTCAATCACAGGCAAGGTCCCAGAAGCATAGAGAATAGCCAATGTTGTTCCTTTGTTTAAGAAAGGTAACAGGGATAATCCAGGAAATTATAGGCCTGTCAGCCTTACATCAGTGGGCAGGAAATTATTGGAGAAGATTATTAGAGACAGGGTTTACTTGCATTTCAAGAAGAATGGACTTATTAGGGATAGTCAGCCTGGCTTCATGTAGCAGAGATCTTGTCTCACAAACTTGGTTGAGTTTTTTGAAAAAGTGACAAAGATGATTCATGAAGGGAGGGTTGAAAAATGTGTTGCTGGAAAAGCACAGCAGGTCAGGCAGCATCCAAGGAGCAGGTAAACGTTCTCCTGTTCCTTGGATGCTGCCTGACCTGCTGTGCTTTTCCAGCAACACATTTCCAGCTCTGATCTCCAGCATCTGCAGTCCTCACTTTCACCTCATGAAGAGAGGGCTCTGGATGTTGTCTACGCAGAGTTTACTGAAGCGTTTGACAAGGTCTCTCATGGTAGCTGCTCCAGAAGATTCAGTCACACAGGATGCACAGTGAATTAGACACAAAATTGGCATGGTTACAGCAGACAGAGGGAAGTTGCAGAGGGGTGTTTCTCTGCCTGGAGGACTGTGACTAATGGTGCTCCACAATGATCAGTGCTAGGACCTCTATGATTTATCATATAGAGAAATGATTTGGATACAAAGGTGGACTTGTAGATAGTGAGGAAAGTTGTCAAAAGATACAGCAGGATATAGACCAATTGGAAAATTGGTCAGAAATTTAATCCAGACCAATCTAAGATGTTACATTTTGGGAGGTCACATGCAAGAGCAAGTACAGTGTAAATGGCTGGACTCTGATCAGCATTGATACATACAGCTTCAGATCCAAAACTCCCCAAAAGTGACAGGACATGTGGACGGACATGGTGGTTAAGAATGTGCACGGTATGCTTGCCTTCATCAGTCGGGGTACTGAGTATAAACGTGAACAAGTTGTGTGCAGCTGTATAAAAATGTAGTTAGGCCACATTTGGAGTACAATATTGTGTGCAGTTGTGGTCACTGCACTATAGGAGGGATGTGGAGGGTTCGGAGAGGGTGTAGGAGAGGTTTACCAGGATGTTGCCTGGATCGGAATGTATTCGCTATAAGGAGAGATTGGACAAATGTGGGTTGTTTTTACTAGAGCATCAGAGGCTGATAGAAGTCCATAAAATTGTGAGAGTCATGGATAGGATGGATAGTCAGTCTTTTTTCCAGGATCGAAATGTCAAATATTTGGGGGCATAGGCTGAAGGTGAGGGAGGGGAAGTTTAAAGGAGATGTGTGAGGATAGCTTTTTACCCAGACGGTGATAGGTGCCTGAAAGGCATTGCTGGGGGACACTTAGGCAGAGACATGAACAGCTGAGAATAGAGGGATACAGACCATGGGCAGGCAGATGGGGTGGTTCAGAACGGCACCATGGTCAGCACAAACATAGTGGGCCGAATGGCCTATTCCTCTGCTGGATTGTTTTAACTTCAATGAAGGATTTCAGTTCCCGGGTCAGGTTGGAGAATCTCCTCAGAGCAGAAGCATTGAGGGAGATCTGATTGAGGCGTACGAGATTCTGACTGGTGTGCGTAAGGCAGACAAGGAAATCTCTCACCATTCTGGGTAAGAGGCACAGGGGAAGGTGAGGAAAACTGGATTACACAGCAAATGGCAGGGACCTGGGACACACTGTCCACGACAGGGCGAGAGAGAGAGACAAGGAACAGTTTCAGAAGGAAATTGGACAGGGATTTGAGGGAAATTAGTTACCAGTTGTGTGCCGCAAAGATCTGTTTTAGGGCCACTGCTGTGTGTTATTTTAATAAATGATCTGGATGTGGGCATAGAAGGATGGATTAGTAAATTTGCAGATGACACTAAGGGAGGCAGAGTTGTGGATAGTGTTGAAGATTGTTGTGGGTTACAGAGGGACATAGATAAGCTGCAGAGCTGGGCTGAGAAGTGGCAAATGGAGTTTAATGCGGAAAAGTGTGAGGTAGTTCACTTTGGAAGAAATAACAGGAATGACCCAGAGTACTAGCAGAGCTCTGGTCACAGCATTATAAGAACGATGTGGAAGCTTTGGAAAGGGTGCAGAGGGGATTTACTCGGATGTTGCCTGGGATGGAGGGAAGGTCTTACGAGGAAAGGCTGAGGGAACTGAGGCTGCTTTCATTGGAGAGAAAAAGGTTGAGAGGTGACTTAATAGAGACATACAAACTAATAAGAAGGTTAGATAGGGTGGACAGGGAGAGCCTTTTTCCTCAGATGGTGATGGCTAGCATGAGGGGTCATAGCTTTAAATTGAGGGGTGATAGATTTAGGACAGAGATCAGGGTAGTTTCTTTACTTTGGGAGTAGAGGGGGGGGTGGAATAGCCTGCCTGCAACAGTTGTAGACTCTCCGGCATTAAGGGCATTTAAATGGACATTGGACATACGTCTGGATACTAATGGATCAGTGTAGGCTAGATGGGCATCAGATTAATTTCACACGTCGGTGTAACATCGAGGGCCGAAGGGCCTGGATTGCACTGCAATGTTCTCTGCTGTATGAAATGGAAGTTGCAGGGAGATGGGAAGAGAGTGGGGTTGGGGGACTGACCAGATTACCCTACAGAGAGCCAGCACAGACGTGATGGGTTAGATGGTCTTGTTCTGTTTCATATAGCAAGTCAGTGGAAGACAATGGTGGAGGTGCCTCGTTCTAAGCCGTGGACAAGAATCTCTGCATTCACAGAGTTATTACGGTGCAGGGGGAGGTCTGTCTGCCCATTAGTCCTGCACTAGTTCTGTTCCTGAGTACCAATCTCTTACCTTTTTCCCATTTCCCTGCACACTATTTCCTTCCAAATAACCATCCAATGTCCCTCCTGAATGCATTAATTGAACCTGCCTGCCCACATTTCCAGGCTGTATATTCCATTCCCTGATTACTCACTGAGTGAGAACGTTCTCCCCTCACCGCCACCCCCCCACCCCCCACTTCGTTCACACTTCACTTTTAATTAATGCCCTTCGTGTTCTTCCTGGTAAGAGCAGGAACTGTTTCTCACAGTCTGCTCTGTCCAGCTCTGCTCCTGGTTTTGAAAACTTCGATATGTCTCCCTCTCAGCCGCCCTCTCTCTGGGGAGAACAGTCCCAACACCTTCAATCCCCCCCCGCGCCCCCATCCCTGAAGTGTCTCATTCCGGAAACCATTCCTGTAAACCACATTCTACACTCTCTCCGATGCATTCCCATCTTTCGTATAATGTGGGGCCCACCCCCTGTACACAGTCCTCCAGCTGAGGACCAACAAGGGTCCTGGACAAGTTCAACATCCGCCCCCCTCCCCCTCCCCCCCCGCTATTGTACTCTCTGCCCCAGTAATAAAGCCGAGGGTCCTGCCTGCTTTATTAACGACTCTCTCCCACCCCCGTCCTGCCACCTTCAGTGACCTGTGACATATACCACCCAGCTCCCTCTGCTCCTTTAGGATTATACCCTGAGATGGGAAGGATGAGGGGTAATTAATCACAGTGAGAGTCCCTGACGCCGGGATTTGTGATTTTTCAATGCTGTGACTGAGACAGGAACCTGACCGCTGGAGTGAGGCTCAGACAGGTTCCTCAGTCCTCATTGCAAACTGCCCTTGTCCTTGGTTAATTGGGTTCACCAATAACGAGGCCGTCATTTATTCTGACCTTGCAGTGTGAAGTGCTGGAGTTGGTTTTAAGTCACTAATGACAGGAAGCAGAGAGTCAGGGACAGGATACACATGGCATACTGCAGTCTGACAGTTTCCGAGATGCTGGATTACTGTCCCAGTAACATTCATACATCAGAGAGTAGCCGAGAATCCCTGCATCACACTGACAGTGAACAGTGAGTGTTCCCTCTCTCTCTCTCTCTCTCTCCCTCTTTCTCAGGAGACTCGTTCCCTGCCTCTGAGTTTAGCTGAGCCTCCTGACCCCTCCCTGCTTAATGAGCCTCCAGGATTCTGCAGCATCAATCGCAGTCAGAGACAGCCTCCCCCTGCACCAGCCCTGAGAAACGCAGCCAAATGCAGCAAGATCATCATTTACTGCAGTGGCTGAGAGAGCCAGGAACAGAGTGGTTTGTCCCACACCGCACCCCTTTCACCACCATCCCCACCCCTGCACGTGGCTGGCCTCTGAACTGCTCTCCCCACCTCGCGAGTGCACACACACACACACACACACACACACACACACACACGCCCTCCCTCACACACACACTCCACACACACCCTCCCTCACACATACACTCCACACACCCCCTCCCACACACACCCTCCCTCACACATACACTCCACACACGCCCTCCCTCACATACACACTCCACACACCCCCTCCCCCCACACACGCCCTCCCTCACACACACACTCCACACACCCCCTCCCCCCACACACGCCCTCCCTCACACACACACCACCCACACACCCCCTCCCACATACACCCTCCCTCACACATACACTCCACACACCCCCTCCCACATACACTCTCCCTCACACACCCCTCCCTCACACACACCCCCTCCCCCCACACACACCCTCCCTCACACACCCCTCCCTCACAGACACCCCTCCCTCACACACAGACACTCCACACCCCCTCCACAAACACACCCCCCTCCCCACACACACCCCATTGACCCCCTCCCCCCACACACACACACCCAAAACATAACCCACACACCCCCTCCCCACACACACTCTCGCCCCCCCCACACACTGCCTCCCCCCACAACCCCCCGCCCCCCCACATACTCCCTTCCCCCACACCCCACTTACACTTTACCTCCCTCCCACACACATCCCCTCCCCACACACATCTCTTCCCACTCACACCTCTCACCCACACCCACCTCCCCCAGCCCCACACACACCTCTCACCCACATTCTCACACTCACTCCCCCCACACTTACACTCCCCCTCTCCACATACACAGCCCCCGTCCCCCCCCACACAAAACACCCCTCCCCCTACACTCACAACTGCTCCCCTCACACTTACACCCCCTCCCCCGACATTCATATCTCTCTCCCCCACAGCCAACAAACCCTTTCCCAACACTGACAACTTCCCCACGCACATAGCCCCCACCCCAATTAGCCCACAGCCCCTTCCATCATACCCCCCTCCTTCACATTCCCCTCCCCACACTCAGACCCTTTGCCCCCTCCCTCTCTCCTTGCTGTCCCTCTCCCCATGTTTCCCCCCCCCACCACCCCCTCCCAATGGCAGTACCTTTGAGGGAGCTGATCTCTTGCTGAATGGCACGGGAGGTGTCCATGAGAGTGCGGGTCTCAGAGTGCAGCTCCCCTCTCGACAGCTACACTCACCACACCGGCCTGCATCCTCACTGCCTACTGCAGCAGCTCAGCCAATGGGAAACGGCTACTTCATCACACATTCATCCCTCCCAGCGCCCAGAATCCACTCCCAGGTCATCGAGAGAGGGGGGCGGGGGGTGGGAGTGAGAAGGAGAGGGGGAGGGAGAGAGTGTGGGATAGAGGAGGGAGTGAGTGAGAGGGAGAAAGAGAAAGAGAGAGGGGGAGACAGGGAGGGTGTGAAAAGGTGGGGCAAGGGGGAGAGGGGAGCAAGAGAGAGGGGAAGTGAGAGGGAGCGTGAGGTAGGATATGTATGTGAGAGGGATAAACAGAGAGTTAGAATGATAGAGTGAGCACAGCAGAGAGACAGGCAGAAAGACAAAGCCACACTGTGCAGGAAAGAAACTGAAATAAGGGAAAGTGACAGATGGAGACATCGACAGCGCAAAGAGAGGGAAAGGTTTTGTCAAAAGAAATTCACGGTTACTGCAGAGGTAGAACACCCGCGAGTATATTAGTCAGGAGATCGTATTGTAGCTGTACAGGTCACTGGTTAGGCCACTTTTGAAATACTGTGTTAAATTCTGGTCTCCCTGCTATAGGAAGGATGTTGTGAAACTTTGAAAGGGTTCAGAAAAGATTTACAAAGATATTGCCAGAGTTGGAGGGTTTGAGCTACAGGGAGAGGCTGAACAGGCTGGGACTGTTTTCCCTGGAGTGTCGGAGGCTGAGGGGTGACCTTATAGAGGTTTATTAAAATTATGAGGGGCATGGATAGGATAAATAGAAAATGTCTTTTCCCTGGGGTCGGGGAGTCCAGAACTAGAGGGCATAGGTTTAGGGTGAGAGGGAAAGATATAAAAGAGACCTAAGGGGCAACTTTTTCACTCAGTGTTGTACGTGTATGGAATGAGCTGCCAAGAAGTGGTAGGAGCTGGTACAACATTTAAAAGACATATGGATGGGTATATGAATAGGAAGAATCTAGATGGATATGCGTCAAAGAGTGTGTTACTGGAAAAGCACAGCGGGTCAGGCAGGATCCGAGCAGCAGGAGAATCCACATTCCAGGCATAAGCGCTTCAGCAGCAATGAGTCATTCCTGATGAAGGACTTATGCTTGAAACGTTGATTCTCCTGCTGCTCGGATGCTGCCAGACTCACTGTGCTTTTCCAACAACACACTCTTTAACTCTGATCTCCAGCAGCTGTCGTCCTCATTTTCCCCTTACAGGGATGCAGGTCAAATGTTGGCAAATGAGACGAGATTAAGGTAGGAGATCTGGTTGGTATGGACGAGTTGGATCGAAGGGCCTGTTTCCGTGCTGTACATCTCTATGACGTTATGACCTGCCCGTTTACTGCCTCCCTCCTCAGTATCCAAGGGCCCAATACATCTTCCAGATTACCTGCCCTTCCCACAATCTAGTCGACTGCATCCGCTGCTCACAATGTGGTCACCTCTACATCGGGGAAACAGAGCGTAGACTGGGTGACCACTTCACAGAGCACTGACATTCTGTCCCTGAGCTTCCAGTTACCTGCCACGTTAAGACCCCACCCTGATCCCTGGACAATATCCCTGCTCAGGCACGCTGCAGTGCTCCAGGGAAGCTCAGCACAAGCTGGAAGAACAACACCCCGTTATCTACCTGTTAACTCTACAGCCTCCTGGACCCATATCAGGTTCAGTAATTTGAGGGCTTGAAGCACCTTCTTCCATGTCCTTACCCCAACCTCCAATCACCCAGCCTTGTTATCACATGGTCTAATACTACATACCACCCATTGTTAGCCAGTTCCCTATGATCCACTCCTTTGTCTGTCCAACTGATCTTCTCTGTCTTTGGGCTCTATCCCCACCTATCATTTACTTCTTAACCCCCTCCCCCTAACCTATCCTCTGCATAATAGCCAATATTTTCCTCATTACCATCAGTTCTGAGGAAGGGTCACTGGACCTGAAACATTAGCTCTGATTTCTCTCCACAAATGCTGCCAGACCTGCTGAGCGTTTCCAGCAGTTTCTGTTTCTGTTTCTGATTCCCAGCATTAGCAGCTCTTTCGGTTTTTATTTGGAAATCACCGTTACCAATTTATGTGAGTTATTTGAAGAGATGATGTGCTATGATTAAATTGAAACCTATAAATGCACGATCCTTGGATTTCCAGGGGGTGTTGATAAGTAGCCACAATGAAGGTTGTTGCTAACAGGTCGAACATATTCACATGGAGAGAAGATTGGCTGACTGGCAGAATAACTTAGACGGGGTGAGTAAAGGCATGGTAGCTAAATTCACAGGCGACACAAGGATAAGCCATAAAGTGTGTTGGGAAGAAAACGTGAGGAGATTTCAGATGGATATAGAGAGGTTCAGTGAGTAGGCAAAAATCTGGGAAATGTGCACACCGTGTGTGTAAATATGGAATTGTTCACATTGGCAGGAAGGACAAAAAAAACAGAATATTACTGAAATGGAGAATAAGAGTGCAATTCTAAGGGGCTGAGGGATTCCGGGTGGTCTCATGTCTGAGTCACTAAAGGTTGGTATACAGCTACAGCAAGTGACTGAGCTGGTTTATGGGATGCTGCCCTTTGTTACAAGAGGGATTGAACATAAAAATAAGGAGGTTATGCTCCTGTCATACAAGGCATTAGTGAGACCACACCTTGACTTGCTGTATACAGTTTGGTGTCTTTATTTAAGGAAAGATGTAAGTGCGTTGGAGATGATTATTCAGAGGAGGGTCCCAGGTTGATGTCTGGAAGAGGTGGGTTGTCTAACGAGGAAAGTTGATCAGACTGGGCTTGTTTTGAGGAGTGGGAGGGTGACCTGACCGAAGTGAATCAGATCCTGAATGGTCTTTACAAGGAGGATGGGGAAAGGATGTTTCCTGTTGTGGGTCCGTCCTGAACAAGAAGACTCTGTTTTAAAATTGGGATCGTCCTTACAGGATAAAGGTGAAGAGAATGTTTTCTCTCTGAGGGTTGTGTCAGTTTGCAATCTCTGCCTCAGCAGGAGATAGAGGAGGGTCATTGAATAGGTTTAAGGCAGAGGGAGGTAGATTCTTGTCAAACAAAGGGGTAAAAGGTGACTAGGGGTTGGTAGAAATGTGGATTTGAGGTGATCTTATTGAATGGTGAAGCAGGCTTGAGGGGCTGAATGGCCTACTCCTGCTTATAATTCATATCTGTGTATGAGAGAGGGAGAGAGAGAGAGAGAGAGACGAAGAGAGAGCCAGAGAAAATGATGGGGACAGGAAGAGGAAAACAGAGAGTGACAAACAGGTAGAAGGAGATGAAAGGAAACAGTGAGATAGCGAGGGAGAGAGGTAACAGCGATGGTGTTGGGGCTTCACTCAGTCCAGCTCTCTCCACTCCCATCCCCCCTTTCATTCCTGACTGCATTTCCACTGAAGGCCCTGCTATCGGATTAATGTGAAATTCTGATGCTGTGAATCACAGTCTGACTGAAAAAACTCCAGTCAGCAACTGGTCCGAGAATCAAGGACGGAAATACAGCAGCCAGCTCGTCAATCAGAACAGAGTGCCAGTTCCAGGTACAGACACTCACTAACCACCGCTCAACCGGGCCCAGGGTAACTATCACAAACACTCACTAACCACCA
The DNA here is from genome assembly GCF_020745735.1 of Hemiscyllium ocellatum. Lineage (NCBI taxonomy): Eukaryota > Metazoa > Chordata > Chondrichthyes > Orectolobiformes > Hemiscylliidae > Hemiscyllium > Hemiscyllium ocellatum. Next base: position 141,561,797 of record NC_083405.1, on the reverse strand, counting down.
CTCAACCAGGTACAGGGTAACTACCACAAACACTCACTAACCACTGATCAACCAGGCACAGGGTTATTACCACAGACACTCACTAACCACCACTCAACCGGGCACAGGGTAACTACCACAGACACTCACTAACCACCGGTCAACCAGGCACAGGGTAACTACCACAAACACTCACTAACCACCATTCAACCAGGTACAGGGTAACTACCACAAACACTCACTAACCACCGCTCAACCGGGCACAGGGTAACTATCACAGACACTCACTAACCACCGATCAACCAGGCACAGGGTAACTACCGTTGAAAATGTGTTGCTGGTTAAAGCACAGCAGGTTAGGCAGCATCCAAGGAACAGGAAATTCGACGTTTCGGGCCAGAGCCCTTCATCAGGATTCCTGATGAAGGGCTCTGGCCCGAAACGTCGAATTTCCTGTTCCTTGGATGCTGCCTAACCTGCTGTGCTTTAACCAGCAACACATTTTCAACTGTGATCTCCAGCATCTGCAGACCTCACTTTTTACTCACAGGGTTACTACCACAGACACTCACTAACCACCGGTTAACCAGGTATAGGGTAACTACCACAAACACTCACTAACCACCGGTTAACCAGGCACAGGGTCGTTACCACAGACACTCACTGATTGCGATGTGGTTGGCTCTCAGTTGTCCCTCTGAAATGGCCGGGTAAGCCGGTCAGTTGTATCAATCGTGACAAAGTCTCAAAGAAATGAAACCGGACGGTTCACCTGGCACCAGCCTCCGCACCGGGAAAGACAACGGCAAAGCCAGCTCTAACAACCGTGTACACTCTCCCTCACTAACATCCGGGGGCTAGTGCCAACACGGGGAGAGCTGTCTCACAGCCGAGCCAAGCAACAGCCTGACACTCTCATACTCACCGAATCATACCCTGGGACAGATAATCTCCCAGGCCCCACCATCCCCCTCCCTGGATATGTCCTGTCCCACCGTCAGGACAGACCCAGCAGACAAGGCACCACAGTGGGATACAGTCAGGAGGGAGTTACCCTGGGGGTCCTCAACATTGACCCCAGGACCCCAGGAAGTCTCACTGTTTCAGGTTAAACCTGGGCAAGGAACCCTCCTGCTGATCACCACGTCCCGCCCTCCCTCCGCTGATGGATCAGGATCCTCCATGTTGAACAACACTTTGAGGAAGCTGTGAGGGTGGCAAGGTCACATGATATACTCTGGGTGGGGGATTTCACTGTCCACACTAAGAGTGTCTCGGCAGCAGTATTACTGATGGAGCTGGCCGGGTCCTAAAGGACGGAGCTGCTGGACTGGGTCTGCGGCAGGTGGTGAGGGAAACTAGGAGCAGGAGTTGGCCATTCAGCCCAACTGAGCCTGCCCTGTCATTCAGTATGATCATGGCTGTTCCTCCATCTCAATATTTCCAATTTCTCCCCATACCAGTTGATGCCTTTAAAATCTAAACATTTATCAATCTCTTTCTTGACTATATTCAGACTTGGCCTTTACTGTTTTCTGTAGTAGGGAATTCCACAGGTTCACTACCCGTTGAGTGAAGAAATGTTTCCTCATTTCACTCCTAAATGGTCTACCCCATATCCTGAGACTGTATTCCATGTGCCATGTTATTGGTACTGACAAGGACTATGACCTCACGTTGTTGGTCTTCCCCTTCAGAATACCCTGCAGCTGTTCAGTGCCATCTCTGACCATGGCACCAGCGATGCATCACATCATCCTGGAGTCACATATATAATTACAGAAATGTCTATCTATTCCCCCTACAATAGCATCCACTGCCATTACAGCTCTCCCCACTCTGCTTTCTCCTCTGGCCGTGCAGCTGAGGCGCTCTGCCACAGAGTTAGCTCTCACTGAGACACCAGCTCCTATAGTCTGCAAGATGGAAAATCTGCTGGTGAGTGAGAGAGGAAGAGGGGGAAAACAGAGAGAGGAGAGAGGGAGAGAGAGAAAAAAGAGAGAGATAGAGGGGGAGACAGAAAGGGAGGGTGGGTGGGTGAAGGAGGGGGAGAGAGAGAGAGTGAGTGAGAGAGTGAGAGAGGAGGGGATAGGGACAGGGAAAGTGGGGTTGTGGTAGCTAGAGAGAGAGAGAGAGAGAGAGGAGGGTGTGGAAGGACTGGGAGAGTTGGAGGTGGTACCTGGAGAGAGAGACAGACAGACAGACAGAGACAGAGACGGAGAAGGCGACAGAGACAGAGAGAGAGAGAGAGAGGGAGAGAGATGGTTCCTACAGTACCTCCCTGTTTTTCCTCTGTCTGGTAGTCACCCTTTCCATTCACCCTGTTCACACATTAGCTGCACTGTACCCACTGCACTGTACCCACTGTACTGTACCCACTGCACTGTACCCACTGTACTGTACCCACTGCACTGTACCCACCGTACTGTACCCACTGTACTGTACCCACTGCACTGTACCCACTGCACTGTACCCACTGTACTGTACCCACTGCACTGTACCCACTGCACTGTACCCACCGTACTGTACCCACTGTACTGTACCCACTGCACTGTACCCACTCTACTGTACCCACTGTACTGTACCCACTGCACTGTACCCACTGCACTGTGCCCAGTGTACTGTACCCACTGTACTGTGCCCACTGTACTGTACCCACTGTACTGTACCCACTGTACTGTACCCACTGTACTGTGCCCACTGCACTGTACCCACTGCACTGTGCCCACTGTACTATGCCCACTGCACTGTACCCACTGTACTGTACCCACTGCACTGTACCCACTGTACTGTGCCCATTGTACTGTACCCACTGTACTGTACCCACTGCACTGTACCCACTGTACTGTGCCCACTGTACTGTACCCACTGTACTGTACTGTAAACCCCAACTTCACAACAGTCCACAGTGACCCCAGACACTGCTCCTGATCTAAAACACAGGTTTTCCACAACTGTAGCTGGAGATGTTTCCTCCACACACGGTCATCCTGGACCCTGGACCATCACACTTGGCCAAGCTGCCTTCACCGCACTTACACATAAATTAGTTGCTTTCCATCACTTATGCTGGTTTAATGGATTTAAATATATACCAGACATCATCATGCCACTTATCCTCACTTCACCCCCTCCCCTCGGTGTCACTGACTGTTACAGGGTCCTCCATCATTATCAATCTGACAGCTCCAGATATCTATGACAGTATTCAGACCGACCTATCAGCTCAAGACTGGACATCCCGGGAGCACTGTGGGCCATCAACAGCAGCAGAACTGTACTCCAGCACAGTCTGTAACCTCATGGCCCGGAATGTCCCCCACTTACCCATTACCATCAGGCCAGGGGATCGACCCGGGTTCAATGGGGAGTGCAGGAGGGCATGCTGGGAGCAGCACCAGGTGTACCTGAAGATGAGGTGTCAGGCTGATGAAGCCACCAAATAGGACTATTGTGTGTCAGACAGCACAGGAAGCAAGTGATCGACAGAGCTCAGCAATCCCACAACCAACAGAACAGTCCTGCCATATCCAGCAATGAAGGACAAGTAAACAACTCAAACATATCCCCCTCCTCAACGATGGAGGGGCCCAGCACATCAGGGTAAAGGATAAGGCCAGCAGTGCTGAGTGGATGATCCATCTCAGCCTCCTCCAGTGGTCCCCAGCGTCACAGACACCAGGCTCCAGCCAATTCGATTCCCTCCACGTGATATCAAGGAACGGTTGGAGACACCGGATACTACAGAGGCTGTGGGCCCTGACAACATTCCAGCAAAAATACGGAAAACCTTTGCTTCAGTATAGGAGCCAATGCAGAGGAGATTCATGAGGATGTTGCCCAGGATGAAAAGACTGTTACGAGGAGAGACCGGAGAGGCTGGGATTGATTTCCTGGAGCAGTGGAGACTGAGGGGTGGATCTGACCGAGGTTTACAACGTAATGAGAGGCACAGGCAGAATGGATTGTGAGAATCTCTTCCCCATTGCAAATGGGTCTAAGAGCAGAGGGCGTCAGTTTAAGGTGAGGAGTAAGTGGTTATGAGGAGATCTGAAAAAGAAAGTTCTCACCCAGAGGGTGGTGGATATATGGACCGTAAAAAATGAGGTCTGCAGATGCTGGAGATCACAGCTGCAAATGTGTTGCTGGTCAAAGCACAGCAGGTCAGGCAGCATCTCAGGAATAGGGAATTCGACGTTTCGAGCATAAGCCCTGATTAAGGGCTTATGCTCGAAACGTCGAATTCTCTATTCCTGAGATGCTGCCTGACCTGCTGTGCTTTGACCAGCAACACATTTGCAGATATATGGACCGTGCTGACTGAGAGGGTGATGGGTATATGGACCGTACTGACTGAGAGGGTGGTGGATATATGGACCGTGCTGACTGAGAGGGTGGTGGATATATGGACCGTGCTGACTGAGAGAGTGGTGGATATATGGACCGTGCTGACTGAGAGAGTGGTGGATATATGGACCATGCTGACTCAGAGGGTGGTGGATATATGGATCGTGCTGACTGAGAGGGGGGTGGATATATGGACCGTGCTGACTGAGAGGGTGATGGGTATATGGACTGTACTGACTGAGAGGGGTGTGGATATATGGACCGTGCTGACTCAGAGGGTGGTGGATATATGGACTGTGCTGACTGAGAGGGGGGTGGTTATATGGACCGTGCTGATTGAGAGAGTGGTGGATATATGGACCATGCTGACTCAGAGGGTGGTGGATATATGGACCGTACTGACTGAGAGGGTGGGGGGTATATGGACCGTGCTGACTGAGAGGGTGGTGGGTATATGGAGCGTACTGACTGAGAGGGTGGTGGATATATGGAGCATGCTGACTGAGAGGGGGGTGGGTATATGGACCGTGCTGACTGAGAGGGGGGTGGATATATGGATCGTGCTGACTGAGAGGGTGGTGGATATATGGACCATGCTGACTGAGAGGGGGGTGGATATATGGACCGTGCTGACTGAGAGGGGGGTGGATATATGGACCGTGCTGAGTGAGAGGGGAGTGGATATATGGACCATGCTGACTGAGAGGGGGGTGGATATATGGACCGTGCTGACTGAGAAGGGGGTGGATATATGGACCGTGCTGACTCAGAGAGGGGTGGAGGCAGGTACTCTCACAACACTGAAGAACTATCTGGATGAGAGCTTAACATGCCGGGGTATAGTAGGGTCTGGACCAAGTGCAGGTAAATGGGATTAGTGTTTGTTGGTTAGCACAGACATGGTGGGCTGAAGGGCCTGTTTCTATGCTGCATGACCCCAGAACTTGCTGCTCCCCATATCATCCTGTTCTAGTACAGGTAAAACACTGGCATCTCCCCAACAGTGGAAAATTGCCCAGGTATGTCCTATACACAAAAGGCAGGACAAATGCTGCTCGGCCAATGACTACCTTATCAACATCCTCTCGATCCTCAGTAACGTGGTGGACGGTGTCAGTAACAGAGCTACCAAGCAGCACCTGCTCAGCAATAACCTGCTCAGTGACCCCCAGTTTGGGTTCTATCAAACATTACAGTGCAGTACAGGCCCTTTGGCCCTTGATGTTGTGCTGACCTGTGGAACCAATGTGAAGCCCATCTATCCTACACTATCCCATTCTCATCCATATTCCTATCCAATGACTATTTAAATGCCCTAAAAGTTGGCGAGTCTACTACTGTTGCAGGCAGTGTGTTCCACGCCCCACTACTCTCTGAGTAAATAAACTACCTCTGACATCTGCCCTATGTCTATCACCCCTCAATTTAAAGCTATGCTCGCCATCACCATCTGAGGAAAAAGGCTCTCCCTGTCCACCCTATCTAACCCTCTGATTATCTTATATGTCTCTATTAAGTCACCTCTCAACCTTCTTCTCTCCTACAAAAGCAGCTTCAAATCCCTCAGCCTTTCCTCATAAGACCTTCCCTCCATACCAGGCATCAGCCTAGAAAATCTCCTCTGCACCCTTTCCAAAACTTCCATATCCTTCCTATCATGAGGTGATCAGAACTGTACACTGAGTGCCAGGGCCACTCAGCTCATGACCTTATTACAGCCTTGGTTCAAACATGGAAAAAGGAGCTGAATTCCAGAGGGGAAGAGGAGAACCATTGACATCTGGGTTCCATTCAACCAAGTGTGGCATCAGAAAACTAACAAAAGCCCTAACAAAACTGGAATCAGTTGAAGGTTACCTCAGATTACAATGGGATCTTGATCAGATGGGCCAATGGGCTGAGAAGTGGCAGATGGAGTTTAATTCAGATAAATGCGAGGTGCTGCATTTTGGGAAAGCAAATCTTAGCACTTAATGATAAGGTCCTAGGGAGTGTTGCTGAACAAAGAGACCTTGGAGTGCAGGTTCATAGCTCCTTGAAAGTGGAGTCGCAGGTAGATAGGATAGTGAAGGATGTGGAAGCATTGATAAAGATGCAGAGGATATTTATCAGGTATGTTGCCTGGTCTGGAGGGAAGGTCTTATGAGGAAAGGCTGAGGGACTTGGGTCTGTTCTCATTGGAGAACTAAGAGGGGATTTGATAGAGACATACAAGATGGTCAGAGGATTAGATAGGGTAGACAGTCAGAGTCTTTTTCCTAGGATGATGACATCAGCTTGTTTGAGGGGGTATAACTACAAACTGAGGGGTGATAGATTTGAGACAGATGTCAGAGGCAGGTTCTTTACTCAGAGAGTGGTGAGGGTATGGAATGCCCTACCTGCCAATGTAGGTAACCCAGCCACACGAGGGAGATTTAAACAATCCTTAGATAAGCTCATGGATGATGATGGGATAGTGTAGGGGGACGAGCTGACAATAGTTCACAGGTCGGCATAACACTGAGGGCCGAAGGGCCTGTTCTGCGCTGTATTGTCCTATGTTCTATGAAGAAGGCGTTTGGTATGCTTTCCTTTATTGGTCAGAGTATTGAGTACAGGAGTTGGGATGTCATGCTGTGGCTGTACAGGACATTGGTTAGGCCACTGTTGGAATGTTGTGTGTAATTCTGGTCTTCTTCCTATCGGAAAGATGTTGTGAAACTTGAAAGGGTTCAGAAAAACTTTACAAGGACGTTGCCAGGGTTGGAGCTGTAGGGAGAGGTTAAGAAGAACAAAGGCCATCCAAACCTGAGCTGATCCAAATCCACTGTCTAAACCTACCGCCCAATACCTAAACATCTGTATCCCTCTGCTCCCCATGCTGTTGAACAGGCTGGGGCTGTTTTACCTGGAGCGTCGGAGGCTGAGGGGTGACCTTAAAGAGATTTATAAAATTATGAGGGGCATGGATAGGATAAATAGACAAGGTCTTTTCCCTGCGGTGGGGGAGTCCAGAACTAGAGGGGCATAGGTTTAGGGTGAGAGGTGAAGGATATAAAAGAGACCTAAGGGGCAACTCTTTCATGCAGTGGGTGGTACGTGTATGGAATGAGCTGCCAGAGGATGTGGTGGAGGCTGGTACAATTACAACATTTAAGAGGCATTTGGATGGGTATATGAATAGGAAGGGTTTGGAGGGATATGGGCCGGGTGCTGGCAGGTGGGACTAGATTGGGTTGGGATATCTTGTCAGCATGGACGGGTTGGACCGTTTCCGTGCTGTACATCTCTATGGGTCTATCTGTGGGCAAATTCTCTGCTGGTGGTCATCATTCCGGGCACATAAGAAGATGTGGTGGAGGCTGGAAGTCAGTCCTTTTCGAATTGGGTTATTCACTGAAGGACTTTGTCAGGATAATGTCATAGAGTCATACAGCATGGAAACAGGCCCTTCGGTCCAACTCATCCGTGCTGACTCAGTTTCCCAAACTAAACTCGTCTCACTTGCCTGCGTTCTGCCCATATCCCCCCAAACCTTTCCTGACCTGCATCTATCACTACCTCTGGCAAGTCACTCTACATATGGACCACCCTCTGTGTGGAAACGCTGTCCCTCAGCTTCCTTTTAAATGTTTCTCCTCTCACCTTAAGAATATGCCCCTTAGTTCTGAACTCCCTACTCTCAGGAAAAGATCTTTGCCAATCACCTTATCTATGCCCATTGTGTTATTATAAACCTGTACAAGGTCATCCTTCAGCCTTCCACTCTCCAGGAAAAATAGTCCCAGCCTATCCAGCCTCTCCTTATAACTCAAACCCTCCAGACCCAGCAACATTTTTGTTATTATTTTCCTGAACTCTCTCTAATGTAATAATATCCTTTCTCTCACACAATGACCACAATTATACACTCCAAAAGTGGCCTCACCAATGTCCTGTACAACCTCAACATGACATCCCAGCTCCTGTACTCAACGGTCTGAGCAATGAAGGGAAGCTTGCTAAATACGTCCTTCACCACCCTGTCTACCTGTGATGCAACTTTCAAAGAATTATGTACGTGAACCCCGAGGTCTCTCTGTTTGATACCACGGTCCAGGACTGTGTTATTAGCTGGATAAGCCTTGCCCTTGTTCTTTTTACCAAAATGCAATAATTTGCATTTTTCCAAATTCAACCCCATCTGTCACACCTCAGCCCATTGATCTAAATAGAACATAGAACATTCCAGCGCAGTACAGGCCCTTCGGCCCTCGATGTTGCGCCGACCTGTCATACCAATCTGAAGCCCATCTAACCTACACTATTCCATGTACGTCCATATGTTTGTCCAATGACGACTTAAATGTACTTAAAGTTTGTGAATCTACTACCGTTGCAGGCAAAGCATTCCATACCCTTACTACTCTCTGAGTAAAGAAACTACCTCTGACATCTGTCTTATACCTATCTCCCCTCAATTTAAAGTTGTGTTCCCTCGTGTTTGCCGTCCCCATACTTGGAAAAAGGCTCTCCCTGTCCACCCTATCTAACCCTCTGATTATCTTCTATGTCTCTATTAAGTCACCTCTCAACCTTCTTCTCTCTAACGAAGACAGCCTCAAGGCCTTTCCTCGTAAGACCTTCCCTCCATACCAGGCAACATCCTAGTAACTCTCCTCTGCACCCTTTCCAAAGCTTCCACATCCTTCTTATAATGCGGTGACCAGAGCTGTACACAATACTCCCAAGTGTGGCCGTACCAGAGCTTTGTACAGCTGCAGCATAACCTCCTGGTTCCAGAACACAATCCCTCTATTAATAAAAGCTAAAACACTGTATGGCTTCTTAACAACCCTGTCAACCTGGGTGGCAACTTTGAGGGATTTATGTACACGGACACCGGGATCGCTCTGCTCATCTACACTACCAAGTATCTTACCATTAGCCCAGTTCTTTGCATTCCGGTTACTCCATCCAAAGTGTATCACCTCACAATTGTCCACATTAAACTCCATTTGCCACCTCTCAGCCCAGCCCTGCATCCTATCTATGTCTCTCTGTAACCTACTACATCCTTCGTCACTATCCACAACTCCACCGACTTTAGTGTCCTCCACAAATTTACTAACCCAACCTTCTACACCCTCATCCAGGTCGTTTATAAAAATGACGAACAGCAGTGGACCCAACACCGACCCTTGCGGTACACCACTGGTAACTGGACTCCAGGATGAACATTTCCCATCCACCACCACCCTCTGTCTTCTTTCAGCAAGCCAATTACTGATCCAAACTGCTATATCTCCCACAATCCCATTCCTCCGCATTTTGTACAATAGCCTACTGTGGGGAACCTTATCGAACGCCTTGCTGAAATCCAAATACACCACATCAACCGGTTTACCCTCAACTACCTGTTTGGTCACCTTCTCAAAGAACTCAATAAGATTCGTTAGGCACGACCTACCCCTCACAAAACCGTGCTGACTCTCCCTGATCAGATTATTATTTTCTAGATTGGTCAAGATCCCTTTGTAATCTTAGAAAACCATCTTCTCTGTCCCATAAACCACCAATTTTTATGTCATCTGCAAACTCAGTAACCATGCCATCTATATTGTCATCCAATTATCCAAACAGCAGTGAACCCAGTACTGATCCCTGCGGAACACCCGCTGGGCACAGGCCTCCAGTCTGAAAAACAATGCTCCACTACCACCCTCTGGCTTCTACCCACAAGCAATTTCTGAATCCAACTGGCTAGCTCTCCCGGAATCCCATGTGATCTAACTTTATTAATCAGTCTACCATGCTGAGCCTCATCAAAGACTAAAGTCCACGTAGACAACATCTACCAATACACCCTCATCTACCTTTATAGTTACGCCCTCAGGAGACTTATTCAAGTTTGTGAGAGAAACTTTCCCACTCACAAAACTGTGCCAACTGTCCCAAATCAGCCCTTGCCTTTCTAACTGCATGTAAATCCAATTACATCAGGATCACCCCCAACAACTTACCCACCACTGACGTCACGCTCATTTACCCTTCTCCTCACAGCCTTTCTTAAATAAAGGCACAACTCCAAAGCACCAGCTGTTCACCCATGGCTGGAGATGAGATAATGATCTCTGACGGGGGGGGCCACACAATTTCTTACCGAACTTCCCACACCTCAGGAGGGATAGACAGCAAATGCCGAACTAGCCAGGAATACCCTAATCCCATGGAAAAGTGAAAACAAATGAGGGAGCGCCACACTGTCAGAGGGTCAGTGCTGAGGGAGTGGGCACTGTCAGAGGGTCAGTGCTGAGGGAGTGCCGCACTGTCGGAGGGTCAGTGCTGAGGGAGTGCCGCACTGTCGGAGGATCAGTGCTGAGGGAGTGCCGCACTGTCGGAGGGTCAGTGCTGAGGGAGTGGGCACTGTCGGAGGGTCAGTGCTGAGGGAGTGGGCACTGTCGGAGGGTCAGTGCTGAGGGAGTACCGCACTGTCGGAGGGTCAGTGCTGAGGGAGTGGGCACTGTCGGAGGGTCAGTGCTGAGGGAGTACCGCACTGTCGGAGGGTCAGTGCTGCGGGAGTGGGCACTGTCGGAGGGTCAGTGCTGAGGGAGTACCGCACTGTCGGAGGGTCAGTGCTGAGGGAGGGCCGCACTGTCGGAGGATCAGTGCTGAGGGAGTGCCACACTGTCGGAGGGTCAGTGCTGAGGGAGTGGGCACTGTCGGAGGGTCAGTGCTGAGGGAGTGGGCACTGTCGGAGGGTCAGTGCTGAGGGAGTACTGCACTGTCGGAGGGTCAGTGCTGAGGGAGTACCGCACTGTCGGAGGGTCAGTGCTGAGGGAGTGCCGCACTGTCGGAGGATCAGTGCTGAGGGAGTGCCGCACTGTCGGAGGGTCAGTGCTGAGGGAGTGGGCACTGTCGGAGGGTCAGTGCTGAGGGAGTGGGCACTGTCGGAGGGTCAGTGCTGAGGGAGTACCGCACTGTCGGAGGGTCAGTGCTGAGGGAGTTGGCACTGTCGGAGGGTCAGTGCTGAGGGAGTACCGCACTGTCGGAGGGTCAGTGCTGAGGGAGTGGGCACTGTCGGAGGGTCAGTGCTGAGGGAGTACCGCACTGTCGGAGGGTCAGTGCTGAGGGAGTGTCGCACTGTCGGAGGGTCAGTGCTGAGGGAGGGCCGCACTGTCGGAGGGTCAGTGCTGAGGGAGTACCACACTGTCGGAGGGTCAGTGCTGAGGGAGTTGGCACTGTCGGAGGGTCAGTGCTGAGGGAGTTGGCACTGTCGGAGGGTCAGTGCTGAGGGAGGGCCGCACTGTCGAAGGGTCAGTGCTGAGGGAGGGCCGCACTGTCGAAGGGTCAGTGCTGAGGGAGTACCGCACTGTCGGAGGGTCAGTGCTGAGGGAGTGGGCACTGTCGGAGGGTCAGTGCTGAGGGAGTGCCGCACTGTCGGAGGGTCAGTGCTGAGGGAGTGGGCACTGTCGGAGGGTCAGTGCTGAGGGAGTGGGCACTGTCGGAGGGTCAGTGCTGAGGGAGTACCACACTGTCGGAGGGTCAGTGCTGAGGGAGTTGGCACTGTCGGAGGGTCAGTGCTGAGGGAGTACCGCACTGTCGGAGGGTCAGTGCTGCGGGAGTGGGCACTGTCGGAGGGTCAGTGCTGAGGGAGTACCGCACTGTCGGAGGGTCAGTGCTGAGGGAGGGCCGCACTGTCGGAGGGTCAGTGCTGAGGGAGGGCCGCACTGTCAGAGGGTCAGTGCTGAGGGAGTACCACACTGTCGGAGGGTCAGTGCTGAGGGAGTTGGCACTGTTGGAGGGTCAGTGCTGAGGGAGTTGGCACTGTCGGAGGGTCAGTGCTGAGGGAGGGCCGCACTGTCGGAGGGTCAGTGCTGAGGGAGGGCCGCACTGTCGGAGGGTCAGTGCTGAGGGAGTGCCGCACTGTCGGAGGGTCAGTGCTGAGGGAGTGCCGCACTGTCGGAGGGTCAGTGCTGAGGGAGTGGGCAATGTCGGAGGGTCAGTGCTGAGGGAGTGGGCACTGTTGGAGGGTCAGTGCTGAGGGAGTGCCGCACTGTCGGAGGGTCAATGCTGAGTGAGTGGGCACTATGGGAGTGTCAGTGCTGAGGGAGGGCCGCACTGTCGGAGGGTCAGTGCTGAGGGAGTACCGCACTGTCGGAGGGTCAGTGCTGAGGGAGTACCGCACTGTCGGAGGGTCAGTGCTGAGGGAGTACCGCACTGTCGGAGGGTCAGTGCTGAGGGAGTGGGCAATGTCGGAGGGTCAGTGCTGAGGGAGTGGGCAATGTCGGAGGGTCAGTGCTGTGGGAATGCTGCACTATCGGAGGGTCAGTGCTGAGGGAGTGCCTACTGTCGGAGGGTCAGTGCTGAGGGAGTGGGCACTGTTGGAGGGTCAGTGCTGAGGGAGTGCCGCACTGTCGGAGGGTCAATGCTGAGTGAGTGGGCACTATGGGAGTGTCAGTGCTGAGGGAGTGCCGCACTGTCGGAGGGTCAGTGCTGAGGGAGTGCTGCACTATCAGAGGGTCAGTGCTGAGGGAATGCCGACTGTCGGAGTGTCAGTGCTGAGGGAGTGCCGCACTGTCAGAGGGTCAGTGCTGAGGGAGGGCCGCACTGTCGGAGGATCAGTGTTGAGGGAATGCCGCACTGTCGGAGGGTCAGTGCTGAGGGAGTGCCGCACCTTCGGAGGGTCAGTGCTGAGGGACTGCCGCACTGTCGGAGGGTCAGTGCTGAGGGAGTGCCGCACTGTCGGAGGGTCAGTGCT